>NW_026735051.1:0-181000 GCF_949786415.1 Peromyscus eremicus | reverse complement strand
GACAAGAACAGTAGGTCCTCTTCAGACCAAAACTCTGTACTTGCTGGGAACAGACGCGATTGCTATTTGCACTGTTTATTGCAATGGGAGCACAATAGTGACTCTTTTTACCAGAAAAAAACTCTTGCTCATAGGACAAGAAACTGCATGTGATTCAACTTCATTTAGGACTGGGAAACAAACGCTAGCTCGCCTTAGAAGAATCACACTCTGCTTTTGAGAAAAGAGCACTCTTCTACTCTACTGTGTTTCCTAAAGGGCCAGAACAGTGAGCTTGCTCAGAACAAAAGAACTGTGCTTCCTACACACACCGTCCATATTTAGTTCAACTCTGCTTAGGAAACTGACAACAATAGTAGCTCCTCTTCAGTTCAATACACGGTACTTGCTGGGAGCAGAAACGAGTGCTATTTGCACTGTGTATGGCAAAGGGAGCACAATAGTGACTCTTCTTACCAGAAAACAACTATGGATTGTAGGACCAGAAACTGAGTGGTATTCAACTCCGTTTCTGACTGGGAAAAAACACTAGCTAGCCTTACAAGAAACACACTCTGCTTTTGAGAAAAGAGCACTCTTCTACTCTACTGTGTTTCCTATGGCTTCCGAACAGTGAGCTTGCTCAGAACAAAAGAACTGTGCTTCCTACACACCCGGGCCATATCTAGTTCAATCTGCTTTGGAAACTGACAAGAACAGTAGATTGTCCTCAGTCCAATACATTGTACATGCTGGGAACAAACGACAGTGCTACTTGCGCTGTGTATGACAATGGGAGCGTAATAGTGCCTCTTATTACCAGAAAACAACTCTTGCTTGTAGGACCAGAAACTGCATGTGACTCAACTCCATTTAGGACTGGGAAACAAATGCTAGCTCGCCTTAGAAGAAACACCCTCTGCTTTTGAGAAAAGAGCACTCATCTACTCTACTGTGTTTCCTATAAGTTCTGAACAGTGAGCTTGCTCAGAACACAAGAACTGTGCTTCCTACACACACGGGCCATATCTAGTTCAACTCTGCTTAGGAAACTGACAAGAACAGTAGATTCTCTTCAGTCTAATACACTGTACATGCTAGTAGCAGACGCCAGTGCTATTTGCCCTGTGTATGACAATGGGAGCACAATAGTGACTCTTCATACCAGAAAACAACTATTGTTCGTAGGACCAGAAACTGCATGGGATTCAACTCCATTTAGGACTGGGAAACAAACACTAACTTGCCTTACAAGAAACACACTCTGCTTTTGAGAAAAGAGCACTCTTCTACTCTACTGTTTTTCCTATAAGGCCAGAACAGTGAGCTTTCTCAGAACAAAAGAACTGTGCTTCCTACACAAAAGGGACATATCTAGTTCAACTCTGCTTAGGAAACTGACAAGATCAGTAGCTCCTCTTCTGTCTAATACAATGTACATGCTGGGAGCAGTCGCGAGAACTATTTGCACTGTGTATGTCAATGGGAGCTCAATAGTGACTCTTCCCACCAGAAAACAACTCTTGATCGTAGTACCAAAAACTGCATGTGATTCAACTCCATTTAGGACTGGGAAACAAACCCTAGCTCGCCTTAGAAGAAACACACTCTGCTTTTGAGAAAAGAGCACTCTTCTACACTACTGTGTTTCCTATAGGGCCAGAACAGTGAGCATGCTCAGAACAAAAGAACTGTGCTTCCTACACACACGGGCCATATCTAGTTCAACTCTGTTTAGGAAACTGACAAGAACAGTAGCTCCTCTTTAGTCCAATACACTGTACATGCTGGGAACAGATGCGAGTGCTATTTGCACTCTGTATGGCAATGGGAGTGCAATAGTGACTCTTCTTACCAGAAAACAACTCTTGCTTGTAAGACCAGAAAGTGCACGGGATTCAACTCCGTTTCTGACTGGAAAACAAACACTAGCTAGCCTTACAAGAAACACACTCTGCTTTTAGGAAAGAGCACTCTTCTACTCTACTGTGTTTCCTATGGAGTCTGAACAGTGAGCTTGCTCAGAACAAAAGAAATGTCCTTCCTACACACACGGGTCATATCTAGTTCAACTCTGCTTAGGAAACTGACAAGAACAGTAGGTCCTCTTCAGTCCAAAACACTGTACTTGCTGGGAACAGACGCGATTGCTATTTGCACTGTGTATTGCAATGGGAGCACAATAGTGACTCTTTTTACCAGAAAAAAACTCTTGCTCATAGGACAAGAAACTGCATGTGATTCAACTTCATTTAGGACTGGGAAACAAACGCTAGCTCGCCTTAGAAGAAACACACTCTGCTTTTGAGAAAAGAGCACTCTTCTACTCTACTGTGTTTCCTAAAGGGCCAGAACAGTGAGCTTGCTCAGAACAAAAGAACTGTGCTTCCTACACACACCGTCCATATTTAGTTCAACTCTGCTTAGGAAACTGACAACAATAGTAGCTCCTCTTCAGTTCAATACAGGGTACTTCCTGGGAGCAGAAACGAGTGCTATTTGCACTGTGTATGGCAAAGGGAGCACAATAGTGACTCTTCTTACCAGAAAACAACTATGGATTGTAGGACCAGAAACGGAGTGGTATTCAACTCCGTTTCTGACTGGGAAACAAACACTAGCTAGCCTTACAAGAAACACACTCTGCTTTTGAGAAAAGAGCACTCTTCTACTCTACTGTGTTTCCTATGGTGTCCGAACAGTGAGCTTGCTCAGAACAAAAGAACTGTGCTTCCTACACACCCGGGCCATATCTAGTTCAACTCTGCTTTGGAAACTGACAAGAACAGTAGATCGTCCTCAGTCCAATACATTGTACATGCTGGGAACAAACGACAGTGCTATTTGCGCTGTGTATGACAATGGGAGCGTAGTAGTGCCTCTTATTACCAGAAAACAACTCTTGCTTGTAGGACCAGAAACTGCATGTGATTCAACTCCATTTAGGACTGGGAAACAAATGCTAGCTCGCCTTAGAAGAAACACCCTCTGCTTTTGAGAAAAGAGCACTCATCTACTCTACTGTGTTTTCTATAAGTTCTGAACAGTGAGCTTGCTCAGAAAAAAAGAACTGTGCTTCCTACACACACGGGCCATATGTAGTTCAACTCTGCTTAGGAAACTGACAAGAACAGTAGCTCCTCTTCAGTCCAATACACTGTACATGCTGGGAACAGATGCGAGTGCTATTTCACTCTGTATGGCAATGGGAGTGCAATAGTGACTCTTCTTACCAGAAAACAACTCTTGCTTGTAAGACCAGAAACTGCATGGGATTCAACTCCGTTTCTGACTGGAAAACAAACACTAGCTAGCCTTACAAGAAACACACTCTGCTTTTAGGAAAGAGCACTCTTCTACTCTACTGTGTTTCCTATGGAGTCTGAACAGTGAGCTTGCTCAGAACAAAAGAAATGTCCTTCCTACACACACGGGTCATATCTAGTTCACCTCTGCTTAGGAAACTGACAAGAACAGTAGGTCTTCTTCAGTCCAAAACACTGTACTTGCTGGGAACAGACGCGATTGCTATTTGCACTGTGTATTGCAATGGGAGCACAATAGTGACTCTTTTTACCAGAAAAAAAACTCTTGCTCATAGGACAAGTAACTGCATGTGATTCAACTTCATTTAGGACTGGGAAACAAACGCTAGCTCGCCTTAGAAGAAACACACTCTGCTTTTGAGAAAAGAGCACTCTTCTACTCTACTGTGTTTCCTAAAGGGCCAGAACAGTGAGCTTGCTCAGAACTAAAGAACTGTGCTTCCTACACACACCGTCCATATTTAGTTCAACTCTGCTTAGGAAACTGACAACAATAGTAGCTCCTCTTCAGTTCAATACACGGTACTTGCTGAGAGCAGAAACGAGTGCTATTTGCACTGTGTATGGCAAAGGGAGCACAATAGTGACTCTTCTTACCAGAAAACATCTCTTGATTGTAGGACCAGAAACTGAGTGGTATTCAACTCCGTTTCTGACTGGGAAACAAACACTAGCTAGTCTTACAAGAAACACACTCTGCTTTTGAGAAAAGAGCACTCTTCTACTCTACTGTGTTTCCTATGGGGTCCGAACAGTGAGCTTGCTCAGAACAAAAGAACTGTGCTTCCTACACACACGGGCCACATCTAGTTCAACTCTGCATAGGAAACTGACAAGAACAGTTGCTCCTCTTCTGTCTAATACAATGTACATGCTGGGAGCAGACGCGAGAGCTATTTGCACTGTGTATGACAGTGGGAGCTCAATCGTGACTCTTCCCACCAGAAAACAACTCTTGCCTGTAGGACCAGAAACTGCATGTGATTCAACTCCATTTAGGACTGGGAAACAAACCCTAGCTCGCCTTAGAAGAAACACACTCTGCTTTTGAGAAAAGAGCACTCTTCTACACTACTGTGTTTCTTATAGGGCCAGAACAGTGAGCTTCCTCAGAACAAAAGAACTGTGCTTCCTATACACACGGACCATATCTAGTTCAACTCTGCTTAGGAAACTGACAAGAACAGTAGCTCCTCTTCAGTCCAATACACTGTACTTGCTGGGAGCAGACGCGAGTGCTATTTGCAGTGTGTATGGCAAAGGGAGCGCAATAGTATCTCTTCTTACCAGAAAACATCTCTTACTCTTAGGACCAGAAACTGCGTGTGATCCAACTCTGTTTCTGACTGGGAAACAAACACTAGCTAGCCTTACAAGAAACACACTCTGCTTTTAGGAAAGAGCACTCTTCTACTCTACTGTGTTTCCTATAGGGACAGAACAGTGAGCTTGCTCACAACAAAGAACTGTGCTTCCTACACACATGGGCCATATCTAGTTCAACTCTGCTTAGGAAACTGACAAGAACAGTAGATTCTCTTCAGTCTAATACACTGTACATGCTGGGAACAGACGCCAGTGCTATTTGCCCTGTGTATGACAAAGGGAGCACAATAGTGACTCTTCATACCAGAAAACAACTATTGTTCGTAGGACCAGAAACTGCATGGGATTCAACTCCATTTAGGACTGGAAAACAAACACTAACTTGCCTTACAGGAAACACACTCTGCTTTTGAGAAAAGAGCACTCTTCTACTCTACTGTGTTTCCTATAAGGCCAGAAGAGTGAGCTTTCTCAGAACAAAAGAACTGTGCTTCCTACACACACGGGACATATCTAGTTCAACTCTGCATAGGAAACTGACAAGAACAGTAGCTCCTCTTCAGTTCAATACACTGTACTTGCTGGGAACAGACGCGAGTGCTATTTGCACTGTGTATGGCAAATGTAGCACAATAGTGACACTCCTTACCAGAAAACAACTCTTGATCGTAGTACCAAAAACTGCATGTGATTCATTTCCATTTATGATTGGGATACAAACGCTAGCTCACCTTACAAGAAACACACTCTGCTTTTGAGAAAAGAGCACTCTTCTACTCTACTGTGTATCCTATAGGGCCAGAACAGTGAGCATTCTCAGAACAAAAGAACTGTGCTTCCTACACACACGGGCCATATCTAGTTCAACTCTGCTTAGGAAACTGACAAGAACAGTAGCTCCTCTTCAGTCCAATACACTGTACATGCTGGAAACAGATGCGAGTGCTATTTGCACTCTGTATGGCAATGGGAGTGCAATAGTGACTCTTTTTACCAGAAAACAACTCTTGATTGTAGGACCAGAAACTGAGTGGTATTCAACTCCGTTTCTGACTGGGAAACAAACACTAGCTAGCCTTACAAAAAACACACTCTGCTTTTGAGAAAAGAGCACTCTTCTACTCTACTGTGTTTCCTATGGGGTCCGAACAGTGAGCTTGCTCAGAACAAAAGAACTGTGCTTCCTACACACACGGGCCATATCTAGTTCAAGTCTGCTTTGGAAACTGACAAGAACAGTAGATCGTCCTCAGTCCAATACATTGTACATGCTGGGAACAAACGACAGTGCTATTTGCGCTGTGTATGACAATAGGAGCGTAATAGTGCCTCGTATTACCAGAAAACAACTCTTGCTTGTAGGACCAGAAACTGCATGTGATTCAACTCCATTTAGGACTGGGAAACAAATGCTAGCTCGCCTTAGAAGAAATACCCTCTGCTTTTGAGAAAAGAGCACTCATCTACTCTACTGTGTTTCCTATAAGTTCTGAACAGCGAGCTTGCTCAGAACAAAAGAACTGTGCTTCCTACACACACGGGCCATATCTAGTTCAACTCAGCTTAGGAAACTGACAAGAACAGTAGATTCTCTTCAGTCTAATACACTGTACATGCTAGTAACAGACGCCAGTGCTATTTGCCCTGTGTATGACAATGGGAGCACAATAGTGACTCTTCATACCAGAAAACAACTATTGTTCGTAGGACCAGAAACTGCATGGGATTCAACTTCGTTTCTGACTGGGAAACAAACACTAGCTAGCCTTAAAAGAAACACACTCTGCTTTTGAGAAAAGAGCACTCTTCTACTCTACTGTGTTTCCTATAGGGCCAGAACAGCGAGCTTGCTCAGAACAATACAACTGTGCTTCCTACACACACGGGCCATATCTAGTTCAACTCTGCTTTGGAAACTGACAAGAACAGTAGCTCCTCTACTGTACAATACACTGTACTTGCTGGGAACAGAAGCGAATGCTATTTGCACTGTGAATGGCAATGGGAGCACAATAGTGACTCTTTTTAACAGAAAACAACTCTTGCTTGTAAGACCAGAAACTGCATGTGATTCAACACCATTTAGGACTGGGAAACAAACGCTAGCCTGCCTTACAAGAAACACACTCTGCTTTTGAGAAAAGAGCACTCTTCTACTCTACTGTGTTTCCTATAGTGCCAGAACAGTGAGCTTGCTCAGAACAAAAGAACTGTGCTTCCTACACACACGGGCCATATCTAGTTCAACTCTGTTTAGGAAACTGACAAGAACAGTAGATCCTCTTCAGTCCAACACACTGTACATGCTGGGAACAGATGCCAGTGCTATTTGCCCTGTGTATGACAATGGGAGCGCAATAGTGACTTTCCTTACCAGAAAACAACTCTTGACCATAGGACCAGAAACTGCATGTGATTCAACTCCATTTAGGACTGGGAAACAAACTCTAGCTTCCCTTATAAGAAACACACTCTGCTTTTGAGAAAAGAGCACTCTTCTACTCTACAGTGTTTCTTATAGTGCCAGAACAGTGAGCTTGCTCAGAAAAAAAGAACTGTGCTTCCTACACAAACGGGCCACATCTAGTTCATTTCTGCTTAGGAAACTGACAAGAACAGTAGCTCCTCTTCAGTGCAGTACACTGTACTTGCTGGGAGCAGACGCGAGTGCTATTTGCACTGTGTATGACAATGGGAGCACAATAGTGACTCTTCTTACCAGAAAACAACTCTTGCTCGTAGGACCAGAAACTGCATGGGATTCAACTCCGTTTCTGACTGGGAAACAAACACTAGCTAGCCTTAAAAGAAACACACTCTGCATTTGAGAAAAGAACAGTCTTCTACTCTACTGTGTTTCCTATGGTGTCCGAACAGTGAGCTTGCTCAGAACAAAAGAACTGTGCTTCCTACACACACGGGCCATATCTAGTTCAACTCTGCTTAGGAAACTGACAAGAACAGTAGCTCCTCTTCAGTTCAATACACTGTACTTGCTGGGAGCAGACGGGAGTGCTATTTGCACTGTGTATGACAATGGGAGCTCCATAGTGACTCTTTTTACCAGAAAACAATTCTTGCTTGTGGACCAGAAACTGCATGTGATTCCACACCATTTAACTGGGAAAGAAACGCTAGCTTGCCTTAGAAGAAACACACTCTGCTTTTGAGAAAAGAGCACTCTTCTTCTCTACTGTGTTTCCTATAGGGCCAGAACAGTGACCTTGCTCAGAACAAAAGAACTGTGCTTCCTACACACACGGGCCATATCTAGTTCAACTCTGCTTAGGAAACTGACAAGAACAGTAGATTCTCTTCAGTCTAATACACTGTACATGCTGGGAACAGACGCCAGTGCTATTTGCCCTGTGTATGACAATGGGAGCACAATAGTGACTCTTCATACCAGAAAACAACTATTGTTCGTAGGACCAGAAACTGCATGGGATTCAACTCCATTTAGGACTGGGAAACAAACACTAACTTGCCTTACAAGAAACACACTCTGCTTTTGAGAAAAGAGCACTCTTCTACTCTACTGTGTTTCCTATAAGGCCAGAACAGTGAGCTTGCTCAGAACAAAAGAACTGTGCTTCCTACACAAAAGGGACATATCTAGTTCAACTCTGCTTAGGAAACTGAAAAGAACAGTAGCTCCTCTTCAGTCCAATACACTGTACTTGCTGGGAACAGACGAGAGTGCTATTTGCACTGTGTATGGCAAATGTAGCACAATAGTGACACTCCTTACCAGAAAACAACTCTTGATCGTTGTACCAAAAACTGCATGTGATTCAATTCCATTTAGGATTGGGAAACAAACGCTAGCTCACCTTACAAGAAACACACTCTGCTTTTGAGAAAAGAGCACTCTTCTACTCTACTGTGTATACTATAGGGCCAGAACAGTGAGCATTCTCAGAACAAAAGAACTGTGCTTCCTACACACACGGGCCATATCTAGTTCAACTCTGCTTAGGAAACTGACAAGAACAGTAGCTCCTCTTCAGTCCAATACACTGTACATGCTGGGAACAGATGCGAGTGCTATTTGCACTCTGTATGGCAATGGGAGTGCAATAGTGACTCTTCATACCAGAAAACAACTCTTGCTTGTAAGACCAGAAAGAGCATGGGATTCAACTCCGTTTCTGACTGGAAAACAAACACTAGCTAGCCTTACAAGAAACACACTCTGCTTTTAGGAAAGAGCACTCTTCTACTCTACTTTGTTTCCTATGGAGTCTGAACATTGAGCTTGCTCAGAACAAAAGAAATGTCCTTCCTACACACACGGGTCATATCTAGTTCAATTCTGCTTAGGAAACTGACAAGAACAGTAGGTCCTCTTCAGTCCAAAACTCTGTACTTGCTGGGAACAGACGCGATTGCTATTTGCACTGTGTATTGCAATGGGAGCACAATAGTGACTCTTTTTACCAGAAAAAAAACTCTTGCTCATAGGACAGGAAAATGCATGTGATTCAACTTCATTTAGGACTGGGAAACAAACGCTAGCTCGCCTTAGAAGAAACACACTCTGCTTTTGAGAAAAGAGCACTCTTCTACTCTACTGTGTTTCCTACGGGGCCAGAACAGTGTGCTTGCTCAGAACAAAAGAACTGTGCTTCCTACACACACCGTCCATATTTAGTTCAACTCTGCTTAGGAAACTGACAACAATAGTAGCTCCTCTTCAGTTCAATACACGGTACTTGCTGGGAGCAGACACGAGTGCTATTTGCACTGTGTATGGCAAAGGGAGCAAAATAGGGACTTTCCTTACCAGAAAACAACTCTTGACCGTAGGACCAGAAACTGCATGAGATTCAACTCCATTTAGGACTGGCAAACAAACGCTAGCTCGCCTTACAAGAAACACACTCTGCTTTTGAGAAAAGAGCACTCTTCTACTCTACTGTGTTTCCTATAGGGCCAGAAGACTGAGCTTGCTCAGAACAAAAGAACTGTGGTTCCTACACAAACGGGCCATATCTAGTTCAACTCTGCTTTGGAAACTGACAAGAACAGTAGATCCTCTTCAGTCCAATACATTGTACATGCTGGGAACAGACGACAGTGCTATTTGCGCTGTGTATGACAATGGGAGCATAATAGTGACTCTTCTTAACAGAAAACAACTCTTACTCATAGGACCAGAAACTGCATGTGATTCAACTCCATTTAGGACTGGGAAACAAACGCTAGCTCGCCTTACTACAAACACACTCTGCTTTTGAGAAAAGAGCACTCTTCTACTCTACTGTGTTTCCTATGGGCTCGGAACCGTGAGCTTCCTCAGAAAAAAAGAACTGTGCTTACTACACACACGGGTCATATCTAGTTCAACTCTTCTTTGGAAACTGACAAGAACAGTATATCCTCTTCTTTCCAGTACACTGTACTTGCTGGGAACATACGCGAGTGCTATTTGCACTGTGTGTGGCTAAGGGAGCGCAATAGTGACTTTCCTTACCAGAAAACAACCCTTGCTCTTAGGACGAGAAACTGCATGTGATTCAACTCCATTTAGGACTGGGAAACAAACGCTAGCTTCCTTTACAAGAAACACACTCTGCTTTTGAGAAAAGAGCACTCTTCTACTCTACAGTGTTTCCTATAGGGTCAGAACAGTGAGCTTGCTCAGAACAAAAGAACTGTGCTTCCTACACAAACGGGCCACATCTAGTTCAACTCTGCTTAGGAAACTGAGAAGAACAGTAGCTCCTCATCAGTCCAATACACTGTACTTGCTGGGAGCAGACGCGAGTGCTATTTGCACTGTGTATGGCAATGGGAGCGCAATAGTGACTCTTCTTACGAGAAAACAACTCTTGCTCATAGGAACACAAACTGCGTGTGATTCAACTCTGTTTCTGACTGGGAAACAAACACTAGCTAGCCTTATAAGAGACACACTCTGCTTTTGAGAAAAGAGCACTCGCCTACTCTACTGTGTTTCCTATGGGGTCCGAACAGTGAGCTTGCTCAGAACAAAAGAACTGTGTTTCCTACACACACGGGCCATATCTAGTTCAACTCTGCTTAGGAAACTGAGAAGAACAGTAGATCCTCTTCAGTACAATACACTGTACATGCTGGGAACAGACGCCAGTGCTATTTGCCCTGTGTATGACAATGGGAGCGTAGTAGTGACTCTTCTTACCAGAAAACAACTCTTGCTCGTAGGACCAGAAACTGCATGGGATTCAACTCCATTTATGACTGGGAAACAAACGCTAGCTCGCCTTACAGGAAACACACTCTGATTTTGAGAAAAGAGCACTCTTCTACTCTACTGTGTTTCCTATGGGGCCCGAACAGTGAGCTTGCTCAGAAAAAAAGAACTGTGCTTACTATACACACGGGTCATATCTAGTTCAACTCTGCTTAGGAAACTGACAAGAACAGTAGCTCCCCTTCTTTCCAATACACTGTACTTGATGGGAGCAGACGAGAGTGCTATTTGCACTGTATGTGGCTAAGGGAGCACAATAGTGACTTTCCTTACCAGAAAACAACTCTTGCTCGTAGGAACAAAAACTGCATGTGATTCAACTCCATTTAGGACTGGGAAACAAACACTAGCTCGCCTTACAAGAAATACACTCTGCTTTTGAGAAAAGAGTACTCTTCTACTCTACTGTGTTTCCTATGGGGTCTGAACAGTGAGCTTGCTCAGAACAAAAGAACTGTGCTTCCTACACACACGGGCCATATGTAGTTCAACTCTGCTCAGGAAACTGACAGGATTAGTAGCTCCTCTTCAGTCCAATACACTGTACTTGCTGGGAGCAGACGCGAGAGCTATTTGCACTGTATATGACAATGGGAGCTCAATAGTGACTCTTCTTACCAGAAAACAACTCTTGCTCGTAAGACCAGAAACTGCATGGGATTCAACTTCGTTTCTGACTGGGAAACAAACACTAGCTAGCCTTACAAGAAACACACTCTGCTTTTGAGAAAAGAGCACTCTTCTACTCTACTGTTTTTCCTATAGTGCCAGAACACCTTGCTTGCTCAGAACAATAGAACTGTGCTTCCTACACACACGGGCCATATCTAGTTCAACTCTGCTTTGGAAACTGACAAGAACAGTAGCTCCTCTACTGTATAATACACTGTACTTGCTGGGAACAGACGCGAATGCTATTTGCACCGTGTATGGCAATGGAAGCACAATAGTGACTCTTTTTACCAGAAAACAACTCTTGCTCATAGGACCGGAAACTGCCTTTGATTGAACTCCATTTAGGACTAGGAAACGAACTCTAGCTCGCCTTACAAGAAACACACTCTGCTTTTGAGAATAGAGCACTCTTCTACTCTACTGTGTTTCCTATGAGGTCCGAACTGTGAGCTTGCTCAGAACAAAAAAAAACGTGCTTCCTACACACACCGTCACACCTAGTTCAATTCTGCTTAGGAACCTGACAAGAACAGTGGATCCTCTTCAGTCCAAAACACTGTACTCCTGGGAACAGACAACAGTGCTATTTGTCCTGTGTATGGCAATGGCAGCGCAATAGTGACTCTTCTTACCATAAAACAACTCTTGCTCGTAGGACCAGAAACTGCATGGGATTCAACTCCATTTAGGACTGGCAAACAAACGCTAGCTCACCTTACAAGAAACACACTCTGCTTTTGAGAAAAGAGCACTCTTCTACTCTACTGTGTTTCCTATAGGGCCAGAAGACTGAGCTTGCTCAGAACAAAATAACTGTGGTTCCTACACAAACGGGCCATATCTAGTTCAACTCTGCTTTGGAAACTGACAAGAACAGTAGATCCTCTTCAGTCCAATACATTGTACATGCTGGGAACAGACGACAGTGCTATTTGGGCTGTGTATGACAATGGGAGCATAATAGTGACTCTTCTTAACAGAAAACAACTCTTACTCATAGGACCAGAAACTGCATGTGATTCAACTCCATTTAGGACTGGGAAACAAATGCTAGCTCGCCTTACTAGAAACACACTCTGCTTTTGAGAAAAGAGCACTCTTCTACTCTACTGTGTTTCCTATGGCCTCGGAACCGTGAGCTTGCTCAGAAAAAAAGAACTGTGCTTACTACACATACGGGTCATATCTAGTTCAACTCTTCTTTGGAAACTGACAAGAACAGTATATCCTCTTCTTTCCAATACACTGTACTTGCTGGGAACATATGCGAGTGCTATTTGCACTGTGTGTGGCTAAGAGAGCGCAATAGTGACTTTCCTTACCAGAAAACAACTCTTGCCTGTAGGACCAGAAACTGCATGTGATTCAACTCCATTTAGGACTGGGAAACAAACGCTAGCTTCCTTTACAAGAAACACACTCTGCTTTGGAGCAAAGAGCACTCTTCTACTCTACAGTGTTTCCTATAGGGTCAGAACAGTGAGCTTGCCCAGAACAAAAGAACTGTGCTTCCTACACAAACGGGCCACATCTAGTTAAACTCTGCTTAGGAAACTGAGAAGAACAGTAGCTCCTCTTCAGTCCAATACACTGTACTTGCTGGGAGCAGACGTGAGTGCTATTTGCACTGTGTGTGGCAATGGGAGCGCAATAGTGACTCTTCTTACGAGAAAACAACTCTTGCTCATAGGAACAGAAACTGCGTGTGATTCAACTCTGTTTCTGACTTGGAAACAAACACTAGCTAGCCTTATAAGAAACACACTCTGCTTTTGAGAAAAGAGCACTCGCCTACTCTACTGTGTTTCCTATGGGGTCCGAACAGTGAGCTTGCTCAGAACAAAAGAACTGTGCTTCCTACACACATGGGCCATATCTAGTTCAACTCTGCTTAGGAAACTGACAAGAACAGTAGATCCTCTTCAGTCCAATACACTGTACATGCTGGGAACAGACGCCAGTGCTATTTGCCCTGTGTATGACAATGGGAGCGTAGTAGTGACTCTTCTTACCAGAAAACAACTCTTGCTCGTAGGACCAGAAACTGCATGGGATTCAACTCCATTTATGACTGGGAAACAAACGCTAGCTCGCCTTACAAGAAACACACTCTGATTTTGAGAAAAGAGCACTCTTCTACTCTACTGTGTTTCCTATGGGGCCCGAACAGTGAGCTTGCTCAGAAAAAAAGAACTGTGCTTACTATACACACGGGTCATTTCTAGTTCAACTCTGCTTAGGAAAATGACAAGAACAATAGCTCCCCTTCTTTCCAATACACTGTACTTGATGGGAGCAGACGAGAGTGCTATTTGCACTGTATGTGGCTAAGGGAGCACAATAGTGACTTTCCTTACCAGAAAACAACTCTTGCTCGTAGGACCAAAAACTGCATGTGATTCAACTCCATTTAGGACTGGGAAACAAACACTAGATCGCCTTACAAGAAATACAATCTGCTTTTGAGAAAAGAGTACTCTTCTACTCTGCTGTGTTTCCTATGGGGTCTGAACAGTGAGCTTGCTCAGAACAAAAGAACTGTGCTTCCTACACACACGGGCCATATGTAGTTCAACTCTGCTCAGGAAACTGACAGGAATAGTAGCTCCTCTTCAGTCCAATACACTGTACTTGCTGGGAGCAGACGCGAGAGCTATTTGCACTGTTTATGACATTGGTGCTCAATAGTGACTCTTCTTACCAGAAAACAACTCTTGCTCGTAAGACCAGAAACTGCATGGGAATCAACTTCGTTTCTGACTGGGAAACAAACACTAGCTAGCCTTACAAGAAACACACTCTGCTTTTGAGAAAAGAGCACTCTTCTACTCTACTGTGTTTCCTATAGTGCCAGAACAGCGAGCTTGCTCAGAACAATACAACTGTGCTTCATACAAACACGGGCCATATCTAGTTCAACTCTGCTTTGGAAACTGACAAGAACAGTAGCTCCTCTATTGTACAATACACTGTACTTGCTGGGAACAGACGCGAATGCTATTTGCACCGTGTATGGCAATGGAAGCACAATAGTGACTCTTTTTACCAGAAAACAACTCTTTCTCGTAGGACCAGAAACTGCATGTGATTCAACTCCATTTAGGACCGGAAACAAACACTAGCTCGCCTTACAAGAAACACACTCTGCTTTTGAGAAAAAAGCACTCTTCTACTCTACTGTGTTTCCTAAGGGGTCCGAACAGTGAGCTTGCTCAGAACAAAAGAACTGTGCTTCCTACACACACGGGCCATATCTAGTTCAACTCTGGTTAGGAAACTGACAAGAACAGTATCACCTATTCTGTCCGTTACACTGTACTTGATGGGAACAGACGCGAGTGCTATTTGCACTGTGAATGGCAAGGGGAGCACAATAGTGACTCTTTTTAACAGAAAACAACTCTTGCTTGTAGGAGCAGAAACTGCATGTGATTCAACACCATTTAGGACTGGGAAACAAACGCTAGCCTGCCTTACAAGAAACATACTCTGCTTTTGAGAAAAGAGAACTCTTCTACTCTACTGTGTTTCCTATAGGGCCAAAACAGTGAGCTTGCTCAGAACAAAAGAACTGTGCTTCCTACACACACGGGCCATATCTAGTTCAACTCTGTTTAGGAAACTGACAAGAACAGTAGATCCTCTTCAGTCCAACACACTGTACATGCTGGAAACAGATGCCAGTGCTATTTGCCCTGTGTATGACAATGGGAGCACAATAGTGACTCTTCTTACCAGAAAACAACTCTTGCTCGTAGGACCAGAAACTGCATGGGATTCAACTTCATTTAGGACTGGGAAACAAACGCTAGCTCGCCTTACAAGAAACACACTCTGCTTTTGAGAAAAGAGCACTCTTCTACTCTACTGTGTTTCCTTTAGGGCCAGAAGAGTGAGCTTGCTCAGAACAAAAGAACTCTGCTTCCTACACACACGGTCATATCTAGTTCAACTCTGCTTTGGAAACTGAAAAGAACAGAAGATCCTCTTCAGTCCAATACACTGTACATGCTGGGAACAGACAACAGGGCTATTTGCGCTGTGTATGACAATGGGAGCATAATAGTGACTCTTCTTACAAGAAAAACAACTCTAGCTCATAGGACCAGAAACTGCATGTGATTCAACTCCATTTAGGACTGGGAAATAAACGCTAGCTCGCCTTACAAGAAAGACTCTGCTTTTGAGAAAAGAGCACTCTTCTACTCTACTGTGTTTCCTATGGGCTCGGAACCGTGAGCTTGCTCAGAAAAAAAGAACTGTGCTTCCTACACACACGGGCCATATCTAGTTCAACTCTGCTTAGGAGACTGACAAGAACAGTATATCCTCTTCTTTCCAATACACTGTACTTGCTGGGAACATACGCGAGTGCTATTTGCACTGTGTGTGGCAATGGGAGCGCAATAGTGACTCTTCTTACCAGAAAACAACTCTTGCTCGTAGGACCAGAAACTGCATGGGATTCAACTCCGTTTCTGACTGGAAAACAAACACTAGCTAGCCTTAAAAGAAACACACTCTGCATTTGAGAAAAGAACACTCTTCTACTCTACTGTGTTTCCTATAAGGCCAGAACAGTGAGCTTTCTCCGAACAAAAGAACTGTGCTTCCTACACAAAAGGGACATATCTAGTTCAACTCTGCTTAGGAAACTGACAAGAACAGTAGCTCCTCTTCAGTCCAATACTCTGTAGTTGCTGGGAACAGACGCCAGTGCTATTTGCACTGTGTGTGGCAATGGGAGCGCAATAGTGACTCTTCTTGCCAGAAAACAACTCTTGCTCGTAGGACCAGAATCTGCATGGGATTCAACTCCGTTTCTGACTGGAAAACAAACACTAGCTAGCCTTAAAAGAAACACACTCTGCATTTGAGAAAAGAACACTCTTCTACTCTACTGTGTTTCCTATGGGGTCCGAACAGTGAGCTTGCTCAGAACAAAAGAACTGTGCTTCCTACACACACGGGCCATATCTAGTCCAACTCTGCTTAGGAAACTGACAAGAACAGTAGCTCCTCCTCTGTCCAATACACAGTACTTGCTGGGAACAGATGCCAGAGCTGTTTGCACTGTGTATGGCAAAGGGAGCGCAATGGTGACTCTTCTTACCAAAAAACAACTCTTGCTAATAGGACCAGAAACTGCCTGAGATTCAACACCATTTAGGACTGGGAAACAAATGCTAGCTCACCTTACAAGAAACACACTCTGCTTTTGAGAAAAGTGCACTCTTCTACTCTACTGTGTTTCCTATAGGGCCAGAACAGTGAGCTTGCTCAGAACAAAAGAACTGTGCTTCCTACAAACACGGGCCATATCTAGTTCAACTCTGCTTAGGAAACTGACAAGAACAGTAGATTCTCTTCAGTCCAATACACTGTACATGCTGGGAACAGACGCCAGTGCTATTTGCCCTGTGTATGACAATGGGAGCACAATAGTGACTCTTCATACCAGAAAACAACTATTGTTCGTAGGACCAGAAACTGCATGGGATTCAACTCCATTTAGGACCGGGAAACAAACACTAACTTGCCTTACAAGAAACACACTCTGCTTTTGAGAAAAGAGCACTCTTCTACTCTACTGTGTTTCCTATAAGGCCAGAACAGTGAGCTTGCTCAGAACAAAAGAACTGTGCTTCCTACACACACGGGCCATATCTAGTTCAACTCTGTTTAGGAAACTGACAAGAACAGTAGATCCTCTTCAGTCCAACACACTGTACATGCTGGAAACAGATGCCAGTGCTATTTGCCCTGTGTATGACAATGGGAGCACAATAGTGACTCTTCTTACCAGAAAACAACTCTTGCTCGTAGGACCAGAAACTGCATGGGATTCAACTTCATTTAGGACTGGGAAACAAACGCTAGCTCGCCTTACAAGAAACACACTCTGCTTTTGAGAAAAGAGCACTCTTCTACTCTACTGTGTTTCCTTTAGGGCCAGAAGAGTGAGCTTGCTCAGAACAAAAGAACTCTGCTTCCTACACACACGGTCATATCTAGTTCAACTCTGCTTTGGAAACTGAAAAGAACAGAAGATCCTCTTCAGTCCAATACACTGTACATGCTGGGAACAGACAACAGGGCTATTTGCGCTGTGTATGACGATGGGAGCATAATAGTGACTCTTCTTACAAGAAAAACAACTCTAGCTCATAGGACCAGAAACTGCATGTGATTCAACTCCATTTAGGACTGGGAAATAAACGCTAGCTCGCCTTACAAGAAAGACTCTGCTTTTGAGAAAAGAGCACTCTTCTACTCTACTGTGTTTCCTATGGGCTCGGAACCGTGAGCTTGCTCAGAAAAAAAGAACTGTGCTTCCTACACACACGGGCCATATCTAGTTCAACTCTGCTTAGGAGACTGACAAGAACAGTATATCCTCTTCTTTCCAATACACTGTACTTGCTGGGAACATACGCGAGTGCTATTTGCACTGTGTGTGGCAATGGGAGCGCAATAGTGACTCTTCTTACCAGAAAACAACTCTTGCTCGTAGGACCAGAAACTGCATGGGATTCAACTCCGTTTCTGACTGGAAAACAAACACTAGCTAGCCTTAAAAGAAACACACTCTGCATTTGAGAAAAGAACACTCTTCTACTCTACTGTGTTTCCTATGGGGTCCGAACAGTGAGCTTGCTCAGAACAAAAGAACTGTGCTTCCTACACACACGGGCCATATCTAGTCCAACTCTGCTTAGGAAACTGACAAGAACAGTAGCTCCTCCTCTGTCCAATACACAGTACTTGCTGGGAACAGATGCCAGAGCTGTTTGCACTGTGTATGGCAAAGGGAGCGCAATGGTGACTCTTCTTACCAAAAAACAACTCTTGCTAATAGGACCAGAAACTGCCTGAGATTCAACACCATTTAGGACTGGGAAACAAACACTAACTTGCCTTACAAGAAACACACTCTGCTTTTGAGAAAAGAGCACTCTTCTACTCTACTGTGTTTCCTATAAGGCCAGAACAGTGAGCTTGCTCAGAACAAAAAAACTGTGCTTCCTACACAAAAGGGACATATGTAGTTCAACTCTGCTTAGGAAACTGACAAGAACAGTAGCTCCTCTTCAGTCCAATACACTGTACTTGCTGGGAACAGACGCGATTGCTATTTGCACTGTGTATGGCAATGGGAGCGCAATAGTGACTGTTCTTACAGGAAACAACTCTTGCTCGTAGGACCAGAAACTGCATGTGATTCAACTCCATTTAGGACTGGGAAACAAACGCTAGCTTGCCTTACAAGAAACACACTCTGCTTTTGAGAAAAGAGTACTCTTCTACTCTACGATATTTCCTAAGGGGTCTGAACAGTGAGCTTGCTCAGAACAAAAGAACTGTGCTTCCTACACACACGGGCCATATCTAGTTCAACTCTGCCTAGGAAACTGACAAGAACAGTTGCTCCTCTTCAGTTCAATACACTGTACTTGCTGGGAGCAAACGGGAGTGCTATTTGCACTGTGTATGACAATGGGAGCTGCATAGTGACTCTTCTTACCAGAAAAAAACTCTTGCTTGTAAGACCAGAAACTGCATGGAATTCAACTCCGTTTCTGACTGGAAAACAAACACTAGCTAGCCTTACAAGAAACACACTCTGCTTTTAGGAAAGAGCACTCTTCTACTCTACTGTGTTTCCTATGGAGTCTGAACAGTGAGCTTGCTCAGAACAAAAGAAATGTCCTTCCTACACACACGGGTCATATCTAGTTCAACTCTGCTTAGGAAACTGACAAGAACTGTAGGTCCTCTTCAGTCCAAAACACTGTACTTGTTGGGAACAGACGCGATTGCTATTTGCACTGTGTATTGCAATGGGAGCACAATAGTGACTCTTTTTACCAGAAAAAAACTCTTGCTCATAGGACAAGAAACTGCATGTGATTCAACTTCATTTAGGACTGGGAAACAAACGCTAGCTGGCCTTAGAAGAAACACACTCTGCTTTTGAGAAAAGAGCACTCCTCTACTCTACTGTGTTTCCTAAAGGGCCAGAACAGTGAGCTTGCTAAGAACAAAAGAACTGTGCTTCCTACACACACCGTCCATATTTAGTTCAACTCTGCTTAGGAAACTGACAACAATAGTAGCTCCTCTTCAGTTCAATACACGGTACTTGCTGGGAGCAGACACGAGTGCTATTTGCACTGTGTATGGCAAAGGGAGCACAATAGTGACTCTTCTTACCAGAAAACAACTCTTGCTTGTAGGACCAGAAACTGAGTGGGATTCAACTCCGTTTCTGACTGGGAAACAAACACTAGCTAGCCTTACAAGAAACACACTCTGTTTTTGAGAAAAGAGCACTCTTCTACTCTACTGTGTTTCCTATAAGGCCAGAACAGTGAGCTTTTTCAGAACAAAAGAACTGTGCTTCCTACACAAAAGGGACATATCTAGTTCAACTCTGCTTAGGAAACTGACAAGAACAGTAGCTCCTCTTCAGTCCAATACACTGTACTTGCTGGGAACAGACGCGAGTGCTATTTGCACTGTGTATGGCAAAGGTAGCACAATAGTGACTTTCCTTACCAGAAAACAACTCTTGATCGTAGTACCAAAAACTGCATGTGACTCAATTCCATTTAGGATTGGGAAACAAACGCTAGCTCACCTTACAAGAAACACACTCTGCTTTTGAGAAAAGAGCACTCTTCTACTCTACTGTGTATCTTATAGGGCCAGAACAGTGAGCATTCTCAGAACAAAAGAACTGTGCTTCCTGCACACATGGGCCATATCTAGTTCAACTCTGCTTAGGAAACTGACAAGAACAGTAGCTCCTCTTCAGTCCAATACACTGTACATGCTGGGAACAGATGCGAGTGCTATTTGCACTCTGTATGGCAATGGGAGTGCAATAGTGACTCTTCTTACCAGAAAACAACTCTTGCTTGTAAGACCAGAAACTGCATGTGATTCAACTCCGTTTCTGACTGGAAACCAAACACTAGCTAGCCTTACAAAAAACACACTCTGCTTTTAGGAAACAGCACTCTTCTACTCTACTGTGTTTCCTATGGAGTCTGAACAGTGAGCTTGCTCAGAACAAAAGAAATGTCCTTCCTACACACACGGGTCATATCTAGTTCAATTCTGCTTAGGAAACTGACAAGAACAGTAGGTCCTCTTCAGTCCAAAACACTGTACTTGCTGGGAACAGACGCGATTGCTATTTGCACTGTGTATTGCAATGGGAGCACAATAGTGATTCTTTTTACCAGAAAAAAACTCTTGCTCATAAGACAAGAAACTGCATGTGATTCAACTTCATTTAGAACTGGGAAACAAACGCTAGCTCGCCTTAGAAGAAACACACTCTGCTTTTGAGAAAAGAGCACTCTTCTACTCTACTGTGTTTCCTAAAGGGCCAGAACAGTGAGCTTGCTCAGAACAAAAGAACTGTGCTTCCTACACACACCGTCCATATTTAGTTCAACTTTGCTTAGGAAACTGACAACAATAGTAGCTACTCTTCAGTTCAATACAAGGTACTTGCTGGGAGCAAACACGAGTGCTATTTGCACTGTGTATGGCAAAGGGAGCACAATAGTGACTCTTCTTACCAGAAAACAACTCTTGCTTCTAGGACCAGAAACTGAGTGGGATTCAACTCCGTTTCTGACTGGGAAACAAACACTAGCTAGCCTTACAAGAAACACACTCTGCTTTTGAGAAAAGAGCACTCTTCTACTCTACTGTGTTTCCTATGGGGTCCGAACAGTGAGCTTGCTCAGAACAAAAGAACTGTGCTTCCTACACACACGGGCCATATGTAGTTCAACTCTGCTTTGGAAACTGACAAGAACAGTAGATCGTCCTCAGTCCAATACATTGTACATGCTGGGAACAAACGACAGTGCTATTTTCGCTGTGTATGACAATGGGAGCGTAATAGTGCCTCTTATTACCAGAAAACAACTCTTGTTGTAGGACCAAAAACTGCATGGGATTCAACTCCATTTAGGACTGGGAAACAAATGCTAGCTCGCCTTAGAAGAAACACACTCTGCTTTTGAGAAAAGAGCACTCTGCTTCTCTACTGTGTTTCCTATAGGGCCAGAACAGTGAGCTTGCTCAGAACAAAAAACTGTGCTTCCTACACACAGGGGCCATATTTAGTTCAATTCTGCTTCGGAAACTGACAAGAACAGTAGCTCCTCTTCTGTCCAATACACTGTACTTGCTGGGAACAGACGCCAGTGCTATTTGCCCTGTGTATGACAATGGGAGCACAATAGTGACTATTCTTACCAGAAAACAACTCTTGCTCATAGGACCAGAAACTGCATGGGACTCAACTCCATTTAGGACTGGGAAACAAACGCTAGCTTGCCTTACAAGAAACACACTCTGCTTTTGAGAAAAGAGCACTCTTCTACTCTACTGTGTTTCCTATGGGGTCCGAACAGAGAGTGTGCTCAGAACAAAAGAACTGTGCTTCCTACACACATGGGCCATATCTTGTTCAACTCTGCTTCGGAAACTGACAAGAACAGTAGCTCCTCTTCAGTCCAATACACTGTACTTGCTGGGAGCAGACGTGAGTGCTATTTGCACTGTGTATGACAAAGGGAGCACCATAGTGACTTTCCTTATCAGAAAACAACTCTTGCTAGTAGTACCAGAAAATGCATGGGATTCAACTTCATTTCTCACTGGGAAACAAACACTAGCTAGCCTTACAAGAAACACACTCTGCTTTTGAGAAAAGAGCACTCTTCTACTCTACTGTGTTTCCTATAGGTTCAGAACAGTGAGCTTGCTCAGAACAAAAGAACTGTGCGTCCTACACACACGGGCCATATCTAGTTCAACTCTGCTTAGGAAACTGACAAGAACAGTAGCTCCTCTTCTGTCTAATACAATGTGCTTGCTGGGGGCAGACACGAGAGCTATTTGCACTGTGTATGACAATGGGAGCTCAATAGTGACTCTTCCCACCAGAAAACAACTCTTGCCTGTAGGACCAGAAACTGCATGTGATTCAACTCCATTTAGGACTGGGAAACAAACCCTAGCTCGCCATAGAAGAAACACACTCTGCTTTTGAGAAAAGAGCACT
Source organism: Peromyscus eremicus (assembly GCF_949786415.1). Lineage (NCBI taxonomy): Eukaryota > Metazoa > Chordata > Mammalia > Rodentia > Cricetidae > Peromyscus > Peromyscus eremicus. The sequence continues at coordinate 158,364 of NW_026735051.1, read as the reverse complement.
CTTCTACTCTACTGTTTTACTTATATGGCCAGAACAGTGAGCTTGCTCAGAACAAAAGAACTGTGCTTCCTACACACACAGGCCATATCTAGTTCAACTCTGCTGAGGAAACTGACAAGAAGAGTAGATACTCTTCAGTCCAATACACTTTACATGCTGGGAACAGACCCCCGTGCTATTTGCCCTGTGTATGACAATGGGAGCACAATAGTGACTCTTCTTACCAGAAAACAACTCTTGCTCGTAGGACCAGAAACTGCATGGGATTCAACTCCATTTAGGACTGGGAAACAAACGCTAGCTTGCCTTACAAGAAACACACTCTGCTTTTGAAAAAAGAGCACTCTTCTACTCTACTGTGTTTCCTATGGGGTCCGAACAGTGAGCTTGCTCAGAACAAAAGAACTGTGCTTCCCACACACATGGGCCATATCTAGTTCAACTCTGTTTAGGAAACTGACAAGAACAGTAGCTCCTCTTCAGTCCAATACACTGTACTTGCTGGGAGCAGACGCGAGTGCTATTTGCACTGTGTATGGCAAAGGGAGCACCATAGTGACTTTCCTTACCAGAAAACAACTGTTGCTCGTAGTACCAGAAACTGCATGTGATTCAATTCCATTTAGGACAGGGAAACAAATGCTAGCTCCCCTTACAAGAAACACACTCTGCTTTTGAGAAAAGAGCATTCTTCTACTCTACTGTGTTTCCTAAAGGGCCAGAACTGTGAGCTTGCTCAGAACAAAAGAACTGTGCTTCATACACACGGGCCATATCTAGTTCAACTCTGCTTAGGAAACTGACAAGAACCGTAGCTCCTCTTCAGTCCAATACACTGTACTTGCTAGGAGCAGATTTGAGTGCTATTTACACTGTGTATGGCAATGGGAGCACAATAGTGACTCTTCTTACCAGAAAACAACTCTTGCTCGTAGGACCAGAAACTGCATGGGATTCAACTTCATTTCTCACTGGGAAACAAACACTAGCTAGCCTTACAAGAAACACACTCTGCTTTTGAGAAAAGAGCACTCCTCTACTCTACTGTGTTTCCTATAGGTTCAGAACAATGAGCTTGCTCAGAACAAAAGAACTGTGCTTCCTACACACACGGGCCATATCTAGTTCAACTCTGCATAGAAAACTGACAAGAACAGTAGCTCCTCTTCTGTCTAATACAATGTACTTGCTGGGAGCAGACGCGAGAGCTATTTGCACTGTGTATAAAAATGGGAGCTCAATTGTGACTCTTCCCACCAGAAAACAACTCTTGCCAGTAGGACCAGAAACTGCATGTGATTCAACTCCATTTAGGACTGGGAAACAAACCATAGCTCGCCTTAGAAGTAACACACTCTGCTTTTGAGAAAAGAGCACTCTTCTAATCTGTTCTGTTTCTTATAGGGCCAGAACAGTGAGCTTGCTCAGAACAAAAGAACTGTGCTTCCTACACACACGGGCCATATCTAGTTCAACTCTGCTTAGGAAACTGACAAGAAGAGTAGATCCTCTTCAGTCCAATACACTTTACATGCTGGGAACAGACGCCCGTGCTATTTGCCCTGTGTATGACAATGGGAGCACAATAGTGACTCTTCTTACCAGAAAACAACTCTTGTTCGTAGGACCAGAAACTGCATGTGATTCAACTCCATTTAGGACTGGGAAACAAACGCTAGCTTGCCTTACAAGAAACACACTCTGCTTTTGAGAAAAGAGCACTCTTCTACTCTACTGTGTTTCCTATGGGGTCCGAACAGTGAGCTTGCTCAGAACAAAAGAACTGTGCTTCCTACACACATAGGCCATATCTAGTTCAACTCTGTTTCGGAAACTGACAAGAACAGTAGCTCCTCTTCAGTCCAATACACTGTACTTGCTGGGAGCAGACGCGAGTGCTATTAGCACTGTGTATGGCAAAGGGAACACCTTAGTGACTTTCCTTACCAGAAAACAACTGTTGCTAGTAGTACCAGAACCTGCATGTGATTCAATTCCATTTAGGACTGGGAAACAAACGCTAGCTCCCCTTACAAGAAACACACTCTGCTTTTGAGAAAAGAGCATTCTTCTACTCTACTGTGTATCCTATAGGGCCAGAAGAGTGAGCTTGCTCAGAACAAAAGAACTGTGCTTCCTACACACACGGGCCATATCTAGTTCAACTCTGCTTAGGAAACTGACAAGAACAGTAGCTCCTCTTCAGTCCAATACACTGTACATGCTGGAAACAGATGTGAGTGCTATTTGCACTCTGTATTGCAATGGGAGTGCAATAGTGACTCTTCTTACCAGAAAAAAACTCTTGCTCATAGGGCAAGAAACTGCATGTGATTCAACTTCATTTAGGACTGGGAAACAAACGCTAGCTCGCCTTAGAAGAAACACACTCTGCTTTTGAGAAAAGAGCACTCTTCTACTCCACTGTGTTTCCTAAAGGGCCAGAACAGTGAGCTTGCTAAGAACAAAAGAACTGTTCTTCCTACACACACCGTCCATATCTAGATAAACTCTGCTTACGAAACTGACAACAATGGTAGCTCCTCTTCAGTTCAATACACTGTACTTGCTGGGAGCAGACACGAGTGCTATTTGCACTGTGTATGGCAAAGGGAGCACAATAGTGACTCTTCTTTCCAGAAAACAACTCTTGCTTGTAGGACCAGAAACTGAGTGGGATTCAACTCCTTTTCTGACTGGGAAACAAACACTAGCTAGCCTTACAAGAAACACACTCTGCTTTTGAGAAAAGAGCACTCTTCTACTCTACTGTGTTTCCTATGGGGTCCGAACAGTGAGCTTGCTCAGAACAAAAGAACTGTGCTTCCTACACACACGGGATATATCTAGTTCAACTCTGCTTTGGAAACTGACAAGAACAGTAGATCGTCCTCAGTCCAATACATTGTACATGCTGAGAACAAACGACAGTGCTATTTGCGCTGTGTATGACAAAGGGAGCGTAATGGTGCCTCTTATTACCAGAAAACAACTCTTGCTTGTAGGACCAGAAACTGCATGTGATTCAACTCCTTTTAGGACTGGGAAACAAATGCTAGCTCGCCTTAGAAGAAACACACTCTGCTTTTGAGAAAAGAGCACTCATCTACTCTACTGTGTTTCATATAAGTTCTGAACAGTGAGCTTGCTCAGAACAAAAGAACTGTGCTTCCTACACACACGGGCCATATCTAGTTCAACTCTGCTTAGGAAACTGACAAGAACATTAGCTCCTCTTCTGTCCAATACAATGTACTTGCTCGGAGCAAACGTGAGAGCTATTTGCACTGTGTATGACAATGGGAGCTCAATAGTGACTCTTCCCACCAGAAAACACCTCTTGCCTGTAGGACGAGAAACTGCATGTGATTCAACTCCATTTAGGATTGGTAAACAAACGCTAGCTCGCCTTAGAAGAAACACACTCTGCTTTTGAGAAAAGAGCACTCTTCTACTCTACTGTGTTTCCTACAGGGCCAGAACAGCGAGCATGCTCAGAACAAAAAACTGTGCTTCCTACACTCAGGGGCCATATTTAGTTCAACTCTGCTTATGAAACTGACAAGAACAGTAGCTCCTCTTTTGTCCAATACACTGTACTTGCTGGGAACAGATGCCATTGCTATTTGCCCTGTGTATGACAATGGGAGCACAATAGTGACTCTTCTTACCAGAAAACAACTCTTGCTAATAGCACAAGAAACTGCATGTGATTCAACTCCATTTAGGACTGGGAAACAAACGCTAGCTTGCCTTACAAGAAACACACTCTGCTTTTGAGAAAAGAGCACTCTTCTACTCTACTGTGTTTCCTATGGGTTCCGAACAGAGAGTTTGCTCAGAACAAAAGAACTGTGCTTCCTACACACACGGGCCATATCTAGTTCAACTCTGTTTCGGAAACTGACAAGAACAGTAGCTCCTCTTCAGTCCAATACACTGTACTTGCTGGGAGCAGATGTGAGTGCTATTTGCACTGTGTATAACAAAGGGAGCACAATAGTGACTCTTCTTACCAGAAAACAACTCTTACTCGTAGGACCAGAAACTGCATGGGATTCAACTCCACTTAGGACTGGGAAACAAACGCTAGCTCGCCTTACAAGAAACACACTCTGCTTTTGAGAAAAGAGCACTCTTCTACTCTACTGTGTTTCCTATAGGGCCAGAAGAGTGAGCTTGCTCAGAACAAAAGAACTGTGCTTCCTACACACACGGGCCATATCTAGTTCAACTCTGCTTATGAAACTGACAAGAACAGTAGCTCCACTTCAGTCTGATACACTGTACTTGCTGGGAACAGACGCATGTGCTATTTGCCCTGTGTATGACAATGGGAGCGCAATAGTGACTCTTCTTACCAGAAAACAACTCTGGCTCGTAGGACCAGAAACTGCAAGGGATTCAACACCATTTAGGACTGGGAAACAAACGCTAGCTCACCTTACAAGAAAGAGACTCTGCTTTTGAGAAAAGAGCACTCTTCTACTCTACTGTGTTTCCTATGTGGTCTGAAAAGTGAGCTTGCTCAGAACAAAAGAACTGTGCTTCACACACAAGGGCCATATCTAGTTCAACTCTGCTTAGGAAACTGACAAGAACAGTAGCTCCTCTTCTGTCCAATACACTGTACTTGCTGGGAACAGACGCGAGTGCTCTTTGCACTGTGTATGGCAAAGGTAGCACAATAGTGACTCTTCTTACCAGAAAACAACTCTTGCTCGTAGGACCAGAAACTGCATGTGATTCACCTCCATTTAGGACTGGGAAACAAACGCTAGCTCGCTTTACAAGAAACACACTCTGCTTTTGAGAAAAGAGCACTCTTCTACTCTACTGTGTTTCCTATAGGGCTGGAAAAGTGAGCTTGCTCAGAACAAAAGAAGTGTACTTCCTACACACACGGGCCATATCTAGTTCAACTCTGCTTAGGAACCTGACAAGAACAGTATCTCCTCTTCAGTCCAATACACTGTACTTGCTGGGAGCAGACGCGAGGGCTATTTGCACTGTGTAAGGCAATGGGAGCACAATAGTGACTCTTCTTAACAGAAAATAACTCTTGCTCGTAGGACCAGAAACTGCATGTGATTCAACTCCACTTAGGCCTGGGAAACAAAGGCTCGCTCGCCTTACAAGAAACAAAATCTACTTTTGAGAAAAGAGCACTCTTCTACTCTACTGTGTTTCCTATAGGACCAGAACAGTGAGCTTGCTCAGAACAAAAGAACTGTGCTTCCTACACATATGGGCCATATGTAGTTCAACTCTGCTTAGGAAACTGACAAGAACAATAGCTCCTCTTCTGTCCAATACAATGTTTTGCTGGGAGTAGAGGCGAGGGCTATTTGCACTGTGTATGACAATGGGAGCTCAATAGTGACTCTTCTTACCAGAAAACAACTCTTGCCTGTAGGACCAGAAACTGCATGTGATTCAACTCCATTTAGGACTGGGAAACAAATGCTAGCTCGCCTTAGAAGAAACACACTCTGCTTTTGAGAAAAGAGCACTCTTCTACTCTACTGTGTTTCCTACAGGGCCAGAACAGCGAGCTTGCTCAGAACAAAAAACTGTGCTTCCTACACACAGGGGCCATATTTAGTTCAACTCTGCTTAGGAAACTGACAAGAACAGTAGCTCCTCTTCTGTCCAATACACTGTACTTGCTGGGAACAGATGCCATTGCTATTTGCCCTGTGTATGACAATGGGAGCACAATAGTGACTCTTCTTACCAGAAAACAACTCTTGCTCATAGCACAAGAAACTGCATGTGATTCAACTCCATTTAGGACTGGGAAACAAATGCTAGCTTGCCTTACAAGAAACACACTCTGCTTTTGAGAAAAGAGCACTCTTCTACTCTACTGTGTTTCCTATGGGTTCCGAACAGAGAGTTTGCTCAGAACAAAAGAACTGTGCTTCCTACACACACGGGCCATATCTAGTTCAACTCTGTTTCAGAAACTGACAAGAACAGTAGCTCCTCTTCAGTCCAATACACTGTACTTGCTGGGAGCAGATGTGAGTGCTATTTGCACTGTGTATGACAAAGGGAGCACAATAGTGACTCTTCTTACCAGAAAACAACTCTTACTCGTAGGACCAGAAACTGCATGGGATTCAACTCCACTTAGGACTGGGAAACAAACGCTAGCTCGCCTTACAAGAAACACACTCTGCTTTTGAGAAAAGAGCACTCTTCTACTCTACTGTGTTTCCTAATGGGCCAGAACAGTGAGCTTGCTCAGAACAAAAGAACTGTGCTTCCTACACACACGGGCCATATCTAGTTCAACTCTGCTTATGAAACTGACAAGAACAGTAGCTCCACTTCAGTCTGATACACTGTACTTGCTGGGAACAGACGCATTTGCTATTTGCCCTGTGTATGACAATGGGAGCGCAATAGTGACTCTTCTTACCAGAAAACAACTCTGGCTCGTAGGACCAGAAACTGCAAGGGATTCAACACCATTTAGGACTGGGAAACAAACGCTAGCTCACCTTACAAGAAAGAGACTCTGCTTTTGAGAAAAGAGCACTCTTCTACTCTACTGTGTTTCCTATAGGGCCCGAAAAGTGAGCTTGCTCAGAACAAAAGAAGTGTACTTCCTACACACACGGGCCATATCTAGTTCAACTCTGCTTAGGAACCTGACAAGAACAGTATCTCCTCTTCAGTCCAATACACTGTACTTGCTGGGAGCAGACGCGAGGGCTATTTGCACTGTGTAAGGCAATGGGAGCACAATAGTGACTCTTCTTAACAGAAAACAACTCTTGCTCGTAGGACCAGAAACTGCATGTGATTCAACTCCACTTAGGCCTGGGAAACAAAGGCTCGCTCGCCTTACAAGAAACAAAATCTACTTTTGAGAAAAGAGCACTCTTCTACTCTACTGTGTTTCCTATAGGACCAGAACAGTGAGCTTGCTCAGAACAAAAGAACTGTGCTTCCTACACCTATGGGCCATATGTAGTTCAACTCTGCTTAGGAAACTGACAAGAACAATAGCTCCTCTTCTGTCCAATACAATGTTTTGCTGGGAGCAGAGGCGAGGGCTATTTGCACTGTGTATGACAATGGGAGCTCAATAGTGACTCTTCTTACCAGAAAACAACTCTTGCCTGTAGGACCAGAAACTGCATGTGATTCAACTCCATTTAGGACTGGGAAACAAATGCTAGCTCGCCTTAGAAGAAACACACTCTGCTTTTGAGAAAAGAGCACTCCCTGGGCACCAGCCACTCTGGGGAAGACCTGCCCAACTTGGGCCCAGGTTCTGCTCCCCGGGCAGGTGCCCTTCTAGCCCCTCTGGGAAGGATCCCCTTCTCCAAGACCCCTGGCAGACCCTGCAGTCTCCACGCCCTGCCCCCACGCCCATCCGCCTGAGTCCCAAGCCTCTTCCTGAGACTTAGAGGCCGGCCCCCAGCTCCCATCTTGCCCAGGACTTCCCTTCTGAAGCACAGATGAGTGCCCTAGCTTGCCCCCGACCCCATCCCTGGGCACCAGCCACTCCGGGGAAGACCTGCCCAACTTGGGCCCAGGTTCTGGTCCCCGGGCAGGTGCCCTTCTACCACAACCTGGAAAGATCCCCTTCTCCAAGACCCCTGGCAGACCCTGCAGTCTCCACGCCCTGCCCCCACGCCCATCTGCCTGAGCCCCAAGCCTCTTCCTGAGACTTAGAGGCCAGGCCCCCCAGCTCCCATCTTGCCCAGGACTTCCCTTCTGAAGCACAGGTGAGTGCCCTAGCTTGCCCCAGACCCCATCCCTGGGCACCAGCCACTCCGGGGAAGACCTGCCCAACTTGGGCCCAGGTTCTGGTCCCCGGGCAGGTGCCCTTCTACCCCAACCGGGAAAGATCCCCTTCTCCAAGACCCCTGGCAGACCCTGCAGTCTCCACGCCCTGCCCCCACGCCCATCTGCCTGAGCCCCAAGCCTCTTCCTGAGACTTAGAGGCCGGCCCCCAGCTCCCATCTTGCCCAGGACTTCCCTTCTGAAGCACAGGTGAGTGCCCTAGCTTGCCCCAGACCCCATCCCTGGGCACCAGCCACTCTGGGGAAGACCTGCCCAACTTGGCCCCAGGTTCTGGTCCCCGGGCAGGTGCCCTTCTACCACAACCTGGAAGGATCCCCTTCTCCAAGACCATTGGCAGACCCTGCAGTCTCCACGCCCTGCCCCCACGCCCATCTGCCTGAGCCCCAAGCCTCTTCCTGAGACTTAGAGGCCAGGCCCCCCAGCTCCCATCTTGCCCAGGACTTCCCTTCTGAAGCACAGGTGAGTGCCCTAGCTTGCCCCGGACCCCATCCCTGGGCACCAGCAACTCCAGGGAAGACCTGCCCAACTTGGCCCCAGGTTCTGGTCCCTGGGCAGGTGCCCTTCTAGCCCCACCGGGAAGGATCTCCTTCTCCAAGACCCCTGGCAGACCCTGCAGTCTCCACGCCCTGCCCCCACGCCCATCTGCCTGAGCCCCAAGCCTCTTCTTGAGACTTAGAGGCTGGCCCCCAGCTCCCATCTTGCCGTGGATTTCCCATCTGGAGGAGAGAGAGAGAGAGAGAGAGAGAGAGAGAGAGAGAGAGAGAGAGGAGAGCACCCATCCTCCCCCGGACTTCCCTTCTGAACAAGAGCTTCCATCCTGTCCCGGACTTCCAATTTGGACAAGAGAGCTCCCATCTGGACGAGAGAGAGAGACTTCCTGAATCTGTCAGCTCTGAACCAAGTGTGCGAATAAGGCCAGGAACGAACCACAAGGAGATGGGCAGACGTCAAGGCAGAAACACATACAACAAAATGAATAGTAATACACCATCACCAGGCCCTAGCCCTCCTCCAACACCTAGACCTGAACATCAGAAATTGGAAGAAGCAGAAGAAAATAGCCTTATGAATGTCATCATGAAGAAGCTAGAGGCTCATGTAGAGGAAAAGACAAAAAAATGTGAAGAACGCTGTAAACAACTAGAGGAAAGGGCAAACAAATTAGAAGAAATCAATAAAGTCCTGGAAGAGAACAATAAAATACTGAAAGAAAATCAAGAAAAATCAATGAAACAAATGAAGGAAACAGTCCAAGACCTGAAAAGGGAAATAGAAAAAATGAAGAAGACACAAACAGAGGGAATGCTGGAAATAGAAAATCTGAGAAAACGATTGGGAACTTCAGATGCAAGTATAATCAACAGAATGCAAGAGATGGAAGAGAGGATCTCTAGCGTTGAAGATACAATAGAAGAAATGGATTCATCAGTCAAAGAAAACACTAAAGTCAACAAAGTCATGAACCAAAATGTCCAAGAAATTTGGGACACCATGAAAAGACCAAACCTACGAATAATAGGGGTAGAAGAAGGAGAAGAATACCAACTCAAGGGCACAGAAAATATATTCAACAAGATCATAGAAGAAAACTTTCCCAACTTAAAGAAGGAAATGCCTATGAAGATACAGGAAGCTTATAGAACACCAAACAGACTAGACCCCCAAAAAAAGTCCCCTCGCCACATAATAATTAAACAATTAAACGTACAGAATAAAGAAAGAATATTAAGAGCAGCAAAGGAAAAAGGCCAAGTGACATATAAAGGCAAACCTATCAGAATAACACCCGATTTCTCAATGGAGACTTTGAAAGCCAGAAGGTCCTGGACAGATGTAATGCAGACATTAAGAGACCATGGATGTCAGCCTAGACTAATATACCCAGCAAAACTTTCAATCCTCATAGATGGAGTGAACAAGACATTCCATGACAAAGCCAGATTTAAACAATATTTATCCACAAACCCAGCCCTACAGAAAGCACTAGAAGGAAAATTCCAACCTAAGGAAGTCAGATACAACCTCGAAAACACAGGCAATAGATAAAGCCACAGCAGTAGACCCCAACGAAGAAAAGTACACACACATCACCACCAAAAAATAACAGGAATGAACAATCACTGGACATTAATATCCCTCAATATCAATGGACTTAATTCACCTATAAAAAGACATAGGCTTACAGAATGGATACGAAAGCAGGACCCATCTTTCTGCTGCATACAAGAAACACATCTCAAATTCAAAGATAGACACTACCTAAAAATAAAAGGCTGGGAAAAGACTTTCCAATCAAACGGTCTTAAGAAACAAGCGGGTGTAGCCATCCTGATATCCAGCAAAATAGACTTCAAACTAAAATCAATCAAAAGAGATCAAGAAGGGCATTACATACTCATCACAGGAAAGATCCACCAAGATGAAGTCTCAATTCTGAACATTTATGCCCCAAACACAAGGGCACCCACATATGTAAAAGAAACATTATTAAAGCTTAAATCACATATAAAACCCCACACATTAATAGTGGGAGACCTCAACACCCCACTTTCACCACTGGACAGATCCCCCAAATCGAAACTTAACAGAGAAATAAAGGACTTAATTGATGTCATGACTCAAATGGACTTAATCGACATCTACAGAACATTCCATCCTAACAAAAAAGAATATACCTTCTTCTCAGCACCCCATGGAACCTTCTCTAAAATCGACCACATACTTGGTCACAAAGCAAATCTAAACAGATACAAAACAATTAGAATAACCTCCTGTGTTCTATCAGACCACCATGGTCTAAAGTTGGATTTCAACAACAACAAAAACTACAGAAAACCTACAATCTCATGGAAACTGAACAATACCCACCTGAATCACCAATGGGTTAAGGAAGAAATAAAGAAAGAAATTAAAGACTTCCTAGAGATCAACGAAAATGAAGACACCACATATCCAAACCTATGGGACACTATGAAAGCAGTACTAAGAGGGAAATTCATAGCACTAAACGCCCACATAAATAAGCTGGAGAAATCTCACACTAGTGACTTAACAGCACACCTGAAAGTTCTAGAACAGGAAGAAGCAAAGTCTCCCAGGAAAAATAGATGCCAGGAAATTATCAAAGTGAGAGCTGAAATCAATAAAATAGAAACAAAGAGAACAATACAAAAAATTAATGAAACAAAGAGTTGGTTCTTTGAGAAAATCAACAAGATAGACAAGCCCTTATCCAAACTAACCAAAAGACAGAGAGAGAGCATCCAAATCAACAAAATCAGAAATGAAAAGGGGGACATAACAACAGACATTGAGGAAATCCAGAGAATCATCAGGTCATACTTCAAAAACCTCTATTCCACAAAACTGGAAAACCTAAAAGAAATGGATAATTTTCTGGATAGGTACCACATACCTAAATTAAATCAAGACCAGATAAACTATTTAAATAGTCCAATAACCCCTAATGAAATAGAAACAGTCATTAAAAGTCTCCCAACCAAAAAAAGCCCAGGACCAGATGGTTTCAGTGCAGAATTCTACCAGATCTTCAAAGAAGAGTTAATACCAATACTCTCTAAATTGTTCCATACAATAGAAACAGAAGGAACATTACCAAACTCCTTCTATGAGGCTACAATTACCCTGATTCCCAAACCAAACAAGGATACAACAAAGAAAGAGAACTACAGACCGATCTCCCTCATGAACATTGATGCAAAAATACTCAATAAAATACTGGCAAACAGACTCCAAGACCACATCAAAACAATTATCCACCATGATCAAGTAGGATTCATTCCAGGGATGCAAGGATGGTTCAACATACGAAAATCTGTCAATGTGATACACCATATAAACAAACTCAAAGAAAAAAACCACATGATCATCTCACTAGATCCTGAAAAGGCATTTGACAAAATCCAACACCCCTTCATGATAAAGGTCTTGGAGCGATCAGGAATACAGGGAACATACCTAAACATAATAAAGGCAATTTACAGCAAGCCAACAGCCAACATCAAATTAAATGGAGAGAAACTCAAAGCAATTCCACTAAAATCAGGAACGAGGCAAGGCTGTCCGCTCTCCCCATACTTATTCAATATAGTACTTGAAGTTCTAGCCAGAGCAATAAGACAACATAAGGAGATTAAGGGGATACAAATTGGAAAGGAAGAAGTCAAGCTTTCCCTATTTGCAGATGACATGATAGTATACTTGAGCAACCCCAAAGATTCCACCAAGGAACTGATACAGCTTATAAACACCTTCAGCAACATAGCAGGATACAAGATCAACTCCAAAAAATCAGTAGCCCTCCTATATACAATGGACAAAAAAGCGGAGAAGGAAATCAGAGATACATCACCCTTTACTATAGCCACAAATGACATAAAATACCTTGGGGTAATACTAACCAAGCAAGTGAAGGACCTATATGACAAGAACTTTAAGTCCCTGAAAAAAGAAATTGAAGAAGATGTCAGAAAATGGAAAGATCTCCCATGCTCATGGATAGGCAGAACTAACATAGTAAAAATGGCAATCTTACCAAAAGCAATCTACAGATTCAATGCAATCCCCATCAAAATACCAACACAATTCTTCACAGACCTGGAAAGAATAATACTCAACTTCATATGGAAAAACAAAAAACCCAGGATAGCCAAAAGAATCCTGTACAATAAAACAACCTCTGGAGGCATCACGATCCCTGACTTCAAGCTGTACTATAGAGCTACAGTAATAAAAACAGCTTGGTACTGGCATAAAAACCGACATGTGGACCAATGGAATCGAATTGAAGACCCTGATATTAATCCGCACACCTATGAACAAATAATTTTTGACAAAGAAGCCAAAAGTGCACAATGGAAAAAAGAAAGCATCTTCAACAAATGGTGCTGGCAAAACTGGATATCAACATGTAGAAGGCTGCAAATAGATCCATATCTATCACCGTGCACAAAACTTAAGTCCAAGTGGATCAAGGACCTCAACATAAATCCAGCTACTCTGAACCTGCTAGAAGAGAAAGTAGGAAGTAGTCTTGAACACATTGGCATAGGAGACCACTTTCTAAATAGAACACCAGTAGCACAGACACTGAGAGAAACAATCAATCAATGGGACCTCTTGAAACTGAGAAGCTTTTGTAGGGCAAAGGATACGGTCAACAAAGCAAAGCGACAGCCTACAGAATGGGAAAAGATCTTCACCAATCCCACATCTGACAGAGGACTGATATCCAGAATATATAAGGAACTCAAGAAATTAGACATCAAAATGCCCAACAGTCCAATTAAGAAATGGGCTATAGAACTAAACAGAGAATTCTCAACAGAGGAAACTCAAATGGCTGAAAGACATTTAAGGAATTGCTCAACATCCCTAATCATCAGGGAAATGCAAATCAAAACAACTCTGAGATACCACCTTACGCCTGTCAGAATGGCTAAGATCAAAAACACTGAAGACACCTTATGCTGGAGAGGATGTGGAGCCAGGGGAACTCTCCTCCACTGCTGGTGGGAATGCAAGCTTGTACAACCACTTTGGAAATCAATATGGCGATTTCTTAGAAAATTGGGAATCCATCTCCCCCAAGATCCAGCTATACCACTCTTGGGCATATACCCAAGGAATGCTCAACCACACCACAAGAGCACTTGTTCAGCTATGTTCATATCAGCGTTGTTTGTAATAGCCAGAACATGGAAACAACCTAGATGCCCTTCAACTGAAGAATGGATAAACAAAATGTGGTACATATACACAATGGAATACTACTCAGCAGAGAAAAACAATGACATCATGAGGTTTGCAGACAAATGGATGGATCTAGAAAAAATCATCCTGAGTGAGGTATCCCAGACTCAGAAAGACAAACATGGTATGTACTCACTCATAACAGGACGCTAGATGTGGAACAAGGATGACTGGACTGCTACTCACATCACCAGGCAGGCTACCTGGAAAACAGGACCCCAAGAAAGACACAGGGATCGCCCAACGACAGAGAAATGGAATGAGATCTACATGAACAGCCTGGACAGGAGTGGGGGTAGTGAAGGGCGAGGGTCGAGGGAAAGAGAGCTTGGGTGAGTGGGAGATCCCAGCTGGATCAAAAACAGAGAGGGAGAACAAGGAATAGGAGACCATGGTAAATGAAGACCACATGAGAATAGGAAGAAACAAAGTGCTAGAGAGGCCCACAGAAATCCACAAAGATACCCCCACAACAGACTGCTGGCAATGGTCGAGAGACAATCCGAACTGACCTACTCTGGTGATGGGATGGCCAAACACCCTAATTGTCGTGCTAGAAACCTCATCCAACTACTGATGGATCTGGAGGCAGAGATCCATGACTAGGCCCCAGGTGGATCTCTGGGAGTCCAATTAGCGAGAATGAGGAGGGTTTATATGAGAGAGAATTGTTGGGACCAAGGTCGGATAAAGCACAGAGACAAATAGCCAAACAAACGGAAACACATGAAATATGAACCAATGGCTGAGGGGTCACCAACTGGATCAGGCCCTCTGAGTGGGTGAGACAGCTGATTGGCCTGATCTGTTTGGGAGGCATCCAGGCAGTGGGACCGGGTCCTGTGCTCATTGCATGAGTTGGCTGTTTGAAACCTGGGGCCTATGCAGGGTCCCTTGGCTCAGCATGGGAGGAGGGGACTGGACCTACCTGGACTGAGTCCACCAGGTTGATCTCAGTCTGTGGGGAAGGCTTTGCCCTGGAGGAGATTGGAATGGGGGGCGGGCTGGGGGGAAGGTGAGGGGGGCGGGAGGGGGGAGAACAAGGGAATCTGTGGCTGATATGTAGAACTGAATTGTATTGCAAAATAAAAATTTAAAAAAAAAAAAAAAAAAGAAAAAAAAAAAAAAAAAGAACTGTGCTTATTACACACAGGCCATATCTAGTTCAACTCTGCTTAGGAAACTGACAAGTACAGTAGCTCCTCTGCAGTCCAATACACTGTACATGCTGGGAACAGACACGATTGCTATTTGCAATGTGTATGGCATCGGGAGCACAATAGTGACACTTCTTACCAGAAAACAACTCTTGCTCCTAGAACCAGAAACTGCATGGGATTCAACTCCATTTAGGACTGGGAAACAAACGCTAGCTCGCCTTACAAGAAACACACTCTGCTTTTGAGAAAAGAGCAGTCTTCTACTCTACTGTGTTTCCTATAGGGCCAGAACAGTGAGCTTGCTCAGAACAAAAGAACTGTGCTTCCTACACACATGGGCCATATCTAGTTCAACTCTGCTTAGGAAACTGACAAGAACAGTAGCTCCTCTTCAGTCCAATACAGTGTACTAGCTGGGAACAGACGCGAGTGCTATTTGCACTATGTATGGCAATGGGAGCGAATAGTGACTCTTCTTACCAGAAAACAACTCTTGCTCGTAGGACCAGAAACTGCATGGGATTCAACTCCATTTCTGACTAGGTAACAAACACTAGCTAGCCTTACAAGAAACACACTCTGCTTTTGAGAAAAGAGCACTCTTCTACTCTACTGTGTTTCCTATGGTGTCCGAACAGTGAGCTTCCTCAGAATAAAAGAACTGTGCTTCCTACACACACGGGCCATATCTAGCTCAACTCTGCTTAGGAAACTGACAAGAACAGTAGCACCTCTTCAGTCCACTACAGTGTACTTGCTGGGAGCATATGCGAGTGCTATTTGCACTGTGGATGGCAAGGGAGCGCAATAGTGACTCTTCTTACCAGAAAAAATTCTTGCTCATAGGAACAGAAACTACATGTGATTCAACTCCATTTAGGACTGGGAAACAAACGCTAGCTCACCTTATGAGAAACACACTCTGCTTTTGAGAAAAGAGCACTCTTCTACTCTACTGTGTTTCCTATGGTGTCCGAACAGTGAGCTTGCTCAGAAGAAAAGAACTGTGCTTCCTACACACACGGGCCACATCTAGTTCAACTCTGCTTAGGAAACTGACAAGAACAGTAGCTCCTCTTCATTCTAATACACTGTAATTGTTGGGAACAGACGCGAGTGCTTTTTGCACTGTGTATGTCAATGGGAGCGCAATAGTGACTCTTCTTACCAGAAAACAACTCTTGCTTGTAGGACCAGAAACTGCATGGGATTCAACTCCATTTAGGACTGGGAAACAAACACTAGCACGCCTTACAAGAAACACACTCTGCTTTTGAGGATAGAGCACTCTTCTACTCTGCTGTGTTTCCTATTGGGTCTGAACAGTGAG
Organism: Peromyscus eremicus; assembly: GCF_949786415.1. Taxonomy (NCBI): domain Eukaryota; kingdom Metazoa; phylum Chordata; class Mammalia; order Rodentia; family Cricetidae; genus Peromyscus; species Peromyscus eremicus. The sequence goes on along the minus strand of NW_026735051.1, from coordinate 142,278 downwards.
CTTGCTCAGAACAAAAGATATGTGCTTCCTACACACAGGGCCATATCTAGTTCAACTCCGCATAGGAAAATGACAAGAACAGTAGCTCCTCTTCAGTCCAATACACTGTACTTGCTGGGAACAGACACGAGAGCTATTTGCACTGTGTATGGCAAAGGGAGCCCAATAGTGACTCTTCTTACCAGAAAACAACTCTTGCTCGTAGGACCACAAACTGCATGTGACTCAACTCCATTTAGGACTGGGAAACAAACGCTAGCTTGCCTTACAAAATTCACACTCTGCTTTTTAGAAAAAAGCACTCTTCTACTCTACTGTGTTTCCTACAGGGCCAGAACAGTGAGCTTGCTCAGAACAAAAGAACTGTGCTTCATACACACACGGCCATATCTAGTTAAATTCTGCTTAGGAAACTGACAAGAACAGTAGCTCCTCTTCAGTCCAATACACTGTACTTGCTGGGAACAGACGCCAGTGCTATTTGCACTGTGTATGGCAAGGGAGCGCAATAGTGACTCTTCTTACCAGAAAAAAAACCCTTGCTCATAGGAACAGAAACTGCATGTGATTCAACTCCATTTAGGATTGGTAAACAATCGCTAGCTCACCTTATGAGAAACACACTATGCTTTTGAGAAAAGAGCACTCTTCTACTCTACTGTGTTTCCCATGGTGTCCGAACAGTGAGCTTGCTCAGAACAAAAGAACTGTGGTTCCTACACACATGGACCATATCTAGTTCAACTCTGCTTAGGAAACTGACAAGAACAGTAGATCCTCTTCAGTCCAATACACTGTACTTGCTGGGAACAGACGCGAGTGCTATTTGCACTGTGTATGTCAATGGGAGCGCAATAGTGACTCTTCTTACCAGAAAACCACTCCTGGTAGTGGGACCAGAAACTGCATGTGACTCAACATCATTTAGGACTGGGAAACAAACGCTAGCTCGCATTACGAGAAACACACTCTGCTTTTTTAGAAAAGAGCACTCTTCTACTCTTCTGTGTTTCCTATGGTGTCCGAACAGTGAGCTTGCTCAGAACAAAAGAACTGTGCTTTCCTACAAACACGGTCCATATCTAGTTCAACTCTGCTTAGGAAACTGACAAGAACAGTACATCCTCTTCAGTCCAATACACTGTACTTGCTGGGAACAAACGCGAGTTCTATTTGCACTGTGTATGGCAATGGGTGCTCATTAGTGACTCTTCTTACCAGAAAACAACTCTTGCTCGTAGGACCACAAACTGCATGTGACTCATCTCCATTTAGGACTGGGAAACAAACGCTAGCTCGCCTTACAAGAAACACACTCTGCTTTTGAGAAAAGAGCACTCTTCTACTCTACTGTGTTTCCTATAGGGCCAGAATAGTGAGCTTGCTCAGAACAAAAGAACTGTGCTTCCAACACACACGGCCATATCTAGTTCAACTCTGCTTAAGAAACTGAAAAGAACCATAGATCCTTTACATTCCAATACACTGTACATGCTGGGAACCGACGCCAGTGCTATTTGCCCTGTGTATGACAATGGGAGCGCAATAGTGACTCTTCTTACCAGGAAACAACTCTTGCTCATAGGACCAGAAACTGCATATGATTCAACTCCATTTCTGACTGGGAAACAAACACTAGCTCGTCTTATAAGAAACACACTCAGCTTTTGAGAAAAGAGCACTCTTCTACTCTACAGTGTTTCCTATAGAGCCAGAACAGTGAGCTTGCTCAGAACAAAAGAACTGTGCTTCCTACACACACGGGCCATATCTAGTTCAACTCTGCTTAGGAAACTGACAAGAACAGTAGCTCCTCTTCAGTCCAATACACTGTACTTGCTGGGAACAGACGCGAGTGCTATTTGCACTGTGTATGGCAATGGGAGCGCAATGGTGACTCTTCTTACCAGAAAACAACTCTTGCTCGTAGGACCAGAAACTGCATGGGATTCAACTCCATTTCTGACTTGGAAACAAACACTAGCTCGCCTTACAAGAAACACACTCTGCTTTTGAGAATAGAGCACTCTTCTTCTCTACTTTTTTTCCTATGTTGTCCGAACAGTGAGCTTGCTCAGAACAAAAGAAATGTGCTTCCTACACACACAGGCCATATCTAGTTCAACTCTGCTTAGGAAACTGACAAGAACAATAGATCCTCTTCCGTCCAATACAATGTACTTGCTGGGAACATAAGCGAGTGCTCTTTGCACTGTGTTTGGCAATGGGAGCTCCATAGTGACTCTTCTTACCAGAAAACAACTCTTACTCGTAGGACCAGAAACTGCATGTGACTCAACTCCATTTAGGACTGGGAAACAAACGCTAGCTCGCCTTACAAGAGACACACTCTGCTTTTGAGAAAAGAGCAGTCGTCTACTCTACTGTGTTTCCTATAGGGCCAGAACAGTGAGCTTGCTCAGAACAAAAGAACTGTGCTTCCTACACACATGGGCCATATCTAGTTCAACTCTGCTTAGGAAACTGACAAGAACAGTAGATCCTCTTCTGTCCAATACACTGTACTTGCTGGGAACATACGAGAGTGCTATTTGCACTGTGTATGGCAGTGGGAGCACAATAGTGACTCTTCTTACCAGAAAACAACTCTTGCTCATAGGACCAGAAACTGCATGTGATTCAACTCCATTTAGGACTGGGAAACAAACACTCGTTCGCCTTACAAGAAACACACTCTGCATTAGAGAAAAGAGCACTCTTCTACTCTACTGTGTTTCCTATAGGGCCAGAACAGTGAGCTTGCTCAGAACAAAAGAACTGTGCTTATTACACACCGGCCATATCTAGTTCAACTCTGCTTAGGAAACTGACAAGAACAGTAGATCCTCTTCAGTTTAATACACTGTAATTGCTGAGAACAGACGCCAGTGCTATTTGCCCTGTGAATGACAATGGGAGCACAATAGTGACTCTTCTTACCAGAAAACAACTCTTGCTCATAGGACCAGAAACTGCATGGGATTCAACTCCATTTCTGACTAGGAAACAAAAACTAGCCTTACAAGAAACATACTCTGCTTTTGAGAAAAGAGCACTCTTCTACTCTACTGTGTTTCCTTTGGGGTCCAAACAGTGAGCTTGCTCAGAAATAAAGAACTGTGCTTCCTACACACAGGGGCCACATCTAGTTCAACTCTGCTTAGGAAACTGACAAGAACAGTAGCTCCTCTTCAGTCCAATACACTGTACTTGCTGGGAGCAGAGGCGAGTGCTATTTTCACTGTGTATGGCAATGGGAGCGCAATAGTGACTCTTCTTACCAGAAAACAACTCTTGCTCGTATGACAAGAAACTGCATGGGATTCAACTCCGTTTCTGACTGGGAAACAAACACTAGCTAGCCTTACAAGAAACACACTCTGCTTTTGAGAAAAGAGCACTTTTCTACTCTACTGTGTTTCCTTTGGGGTCCAAACAGTGAGCTTGTTCAGAACAAAAGAACTGTGCTTCCTAAACACACGGGCCATATCTAGTTCAACTCTGCTTAGGAAACTGACAAGAACAGTAGCTTCTCTTCAGTCAAATACACTGTACTTCTGGGGAACAAACGCGAGTGCTATTTGCACTGTGTATGAAAATGGGAGCTCAATAGTGACTCTTCTTACCAGAAAACAACACTTGCTTGTAGGACCAGAAACTGCATGTGATTCAACTCCATTTAGGACTGGGAAACAAACGCTAGCTTGCCTTACAAGAAACACACTATGCTTTTGAGAAAAGAGCACTCTACTATTCTACTGTGTTTGCTATAGGGCCAGAACAGTGAGCTTGCTCAGAACAAAAGAACTGTGCTTTCCTACAAACACGGGCCATATCTAGTTCAACTCTGCTTAGGAAACTGACAAGAACAGTATCTCCTCTTCTTTCCAATACACTGTACTTGCTGGGAACAGACGCGAGTGCTATTTGCACAGTGTATGGCTAAGGGAGCACAATAGTGACTTTCCTAACCAGAAAACAACTCTTGCTCGTAGGACCAAAAACTGCATGTGATTCAAGTCTATTTAGGACTGGGAAACAAACGCTAGCTCGCCTTACAAGAAACACACTCTGCTTATGAGAAAAGAGCACCCTTCTACTCTACTGTGTTTCCTAAAGGGCCAGAATAGTGAGCTTGCTCAGAACTAAAGAACTGTGCTTCCTACACACACGGGCCACATCTAGTTCAACTCTGCTTAGGAAACTGACAAGAACAGTAGCTCCTGTTCAGTCCAATACACTGTACTTGCTGGGAGCAGACGCGAGTGCTATTTGCACTGTGTATGGCAATGGGAGCGCAATAGTGATTCTTCTTACCAGAAAACAACTCTTGCTTGTAGGACCAGAAACTTCATGTGACTAAACTCCATTTAGGACTCGGAAACAAACACTAGCTAGCCTTACAAGAAACACACTCTGCTTTTGAGAAAAGAGCACTCTTCTACTCTACTGTGTTTCCTATAGGGCCAGAACATTGAGCTTGCTCAGAAAAAAAGAACTGTGTTTCCTACACACACGGGCCATATCTAGTTCAACTCTGCTTAGGAAACTGACAAGAACAGTAGATCCTCTTCTGTCCAATACACTGTACTTGCTGGGAACATACGAGAGTGCTATTTGCACTGTGTATGGCAGTGGGAGCACAATAGTGACTCTTCTTACCAGAAAACAACTCTTGCTCATAGGACCAGAAACTGCATGTGATTCAACTCCATTTAGGACTGGGAAACAAACGCTAGCTTGCCTTACGAGAAACACACTCTGCTTTTGAGAAAAGAGCACTCTTCTACTCTAATGTGTTTCCTATAGTGCCAGAATAGTGAGCTTGCTCAGAACTAAAGAACTGTGCTTCCTACACACACGGGCCACATCTAGTTCAACTCTGCTTAGGAAAATGACAAGAACAGTAGCTCCTCTTCAGTCGAATACACTGTACTTGCTGGGAGCAGACGCGAGTACTATTTTCACTGTGTATGGCAATGGGAGCGCAATAGTGACTCTTCTTACAAGAAAACAACTCTTGCTCGTAGGACAAGAAACTGCATGGGATTCAACTCCTTTTCTGACTGGGAAACAAACACTAGCTAGCCTTACAAGAAACACACTCTACTTTTGAGAAAAGAGCACTTTTCTACTCTACTGTGTTTCCTTTGGCGTCCAAAGAGTGAGCTTGCTCAGAACAAAAGAACTGTGCTTCCTACACACATGGGTCATATCTAGTTCAACTTTGCTTAGGAAACTGACAAGAACAGTATCTCCTCTTATTTCCAGTACACTGAACAGACGCGAGTGCTATTCGCACTGTGTATGGCTAAGGGAGCGCAATAGTGACTTTACTTACAAGAAAACAACTCTTGCTCCTAGGACCAGAAACTGCATGGGATTCAACTCCGTTTCTGACTGGGAAACAAACACTAGCTAGCCTTACAAGAAACACACTCTGCTTTTGAGAAAAGAGCACTCTTCTACTCTACTGTGTTTCCTATGGTGTCTGAGCAGTGAGCTTGCTCAGTAAAAAAGAACTGTGCTTCCTACACACACGGGCCATATCTAGTTCAACTCTGCTTAGGAAACTGACAAGAGCAGTAGCTCCTCTTCTGTCCAATACACTGTACTTGCTGGGAACAGACGCGAGTGCTAATTGCACTGTGTATGGCAATGGGAGCGTAATAGTGACTCTTCTTACCAGAAAACAACTCTTGCTTGTAGGAACAGAAAGTGCATGTGATTCAACTCCATTTAGGACTGGGAAACAAATGGGAGCTCGCCTTACAAGAAACACACTCTGCTTTGGGAAAAGAGCACGCTTCTACTCTACTGTGATTCCTAAATTGCCAGAACAGTGAGCTTGCTCATAACAAAAGAACTGTGCTTATTACACACGGGCCATATCTAGTTCAACTCTGCTTAGGAAACTGACAAGTACAGTAGCTCCTCTGCAGTCCAATACACTGTACATGCTGGGAACAGACACGATTGCTATTTGCAATGTGTATGGCATCGGGAGCACAATAGTGACACTTCTTACCAGAAAACAACTCTTGCTCCTAGAACCAGAAACTGCATGGGATTCAACTCCATTTAGGACTGGGAAACAAACGCTAGCTCGCCTTACAAGAAACACACTCTGCTTTTGAGAAAAGAGCAGTCTTCTACTCTACTGTGTTTCCTATAGGGCCAGAACAGTGAGCTTGCTCAGAACAAATGAACTGTGCTTCCTACACACATGGGCCATATCTAGTTCAACTCTGCTTAGGAAACTGACAAGAACAGTAGCTCCTCTTCAGTCCAATACAGTGTACTAGCTGGGAACAGACGCGAGTGCTATTTGCACTATGTATGGCAATGGGAGCGAATAGTGACTCTTCTTACCAGAAAACAACTCTTGCTCGTAGGACCAGAAACTGCATGGGATTCAACTCCATTTCTGACTAGGTAACAAACACTAGCTAGCCTTACAAGAAACACACTCTGCTTTTGAGAAAAGAGCACTCTTCTACTCTACTGTGTTTCCTATGGTGTCCGAACAGTGAGCTTCCTCAGAATAAAAGAACTGTGCTTCCTACACACACGGGCCATATCTAGTTCAACTCTGCTTAGGAAACTGACAAGAACAGTAGCACCTCTTCAGTCCACTACAGTGTACTTGCTGGGAGCATATGCGAGTGCTATTTGCACTGTGGATGGCAAGGGAGCGCAATAGTGACTCTTCTTACCAGAAAAAATTCTTGCTCATAGGAACAGAAACTACATGTGATTCAACTCCATTTAGGACTGGGAAACAAACGCTAGCTCACCTTAAGAGAAACACACTCTGCTTTTGAGAAAAGAGCACTCTTCTACTCTACTGTGTTTCCTATGGTGTCCGAACAGTGAGCTTGCTCAGAACAAAAGAACTGTGCTTCCTACACACATGGACCATATCTAGTTCAACTCTGCTTAGGAAACTGACAAGAACAGTAGATCCTCTTCAGTCCAATACACTGTACTTGCTGGGAACAGACGCGAGTGCTATTTGCACTGTGTATGTCAATGGGAGCACAATAGTGACTCTTCTTACCAGAAAACCACTCCTGGTAGTGGGACCAGAAACTGCATGTGACTCAACATCATTTAGGACTGGGAAACAAACGCTAGCTCGCATTACGAGAAACACACTCTGCTTTTTTAGAAAAGAGCACTCTTCTACTCTTCTGTGTTTCCTATGGTGTCCGAACAGTGAGCTTGCTCAGAACAAAAGAACTGTGCTTTCCTACAAACACGGTCCATATCTAGTTCAACTCTGCTTAGGAAACTGACAAGAACAGTACATCCTCTTCAGTCCAATACACTGTACTTGCTGGGAACAAACGCGAGTTCTATTTGCACTGTGTATGGCAATGGGTGCTCATTAGTGACTCTTCTTACCAGAAAACAACTCTTGCTCGTAGGACCACAAACTGCATGTGACTCATCTCCATTTAGGACTGGGAAACAAACGCTAGCTCGCCTTACAAGAAACACACTCTGCTTTTGAGAAAAGAGCACTCTTCTACTCTACTGTGTTTTCTATAGGGCCAGAATAGTGAGCTTGCTCAGAACAAAAGAACTGTGCTTCCAACACACACAGCCATATCTAGTTCAACTCTGCTTAAGAAACTGAAAAGAACCATAGATCCTTTACATTCCAATACACTGTACATGCTGGGAACCAACGCCAGTGCTATTTGCCCTGTGTATGACAATGGGAGCGCAATAGTGACTCTTCTTACCAGGAAACAACTCTTGCTCATAGGACCAGAAACTGCATATGATTCAACTCCATTTCTGACTGGGAAACAAACACTAGCTCGTCTTATAAGAAACACACTCAGCTTTTGAGAAAAGAGCACTCTTCTACTCTACAGTGTTTCCTATAGGGCCAGAACAGTGAGCTTGCTCAGAACAAAAGAACTGTGCTTCCTACACACACGGGCCATATCTAGTTCAACTCTGCTTAGGAAACTGACAAGAACAGTAGCTCCTCTTCAGTCCAATACACTGTACTTGCTGGGAACAGACGCGAGTGCTATTTGCACTGTGTATGGCAATGGGAGCGCAATGGTGACTCTTCTTACCAGAAAACAACTCTTGCTCGTAGGACCAGAAACTGCATGGGATTCAACTCCATTTCTGACTTGGAAACAAACACTAGCTCGCCTTACAAGAAACACACTCTGCTTTTGAGAATAGAGCACTCTTCTACTCTACTGTGTTTCCTATGTTGTCCGAACAGTGAGCTTGCTCAGAACAAAAGAAATGTGCTTCCTACACACACAGGCCATATCTAGTTCAACTCTGCTTAGGAAACTGACAAGAACAATAGATCCTCTTCCGTCCAATACAATGTACTTGCTGGGAACATAAGCGAGTGCTCTTTGTACTGTGTTTGGCAATGGGAGCTCAATAGTGACTCTTCTTACCAGAAAACAACTCTTGCTCGTAGGACCAGAAACTTCATGTGACTCAACTCCATTTAGGACTGGGAAACAAACGCTAGCTCGCCTTACAAGAGACACACTCTGCTTTTGAGAAAAGAGCACTCCTCTACTCTACTGTGTTTCCTATAGGGCCAGAACAGTCAGGTTGCTCAGAACAAAAGAACTGTGCTTCCTACACACAGGGGCCATATCTAATTCAACTCTGCTTAGGAAAGTGACAAGAACAGTAGCTCCTCTTCAGGCCTATACACTGTACATGCTGGGAACAGATGCCAGTGCTATTTGCCCTGTAATGACAATGGGAGCACAATAATGACTCTTCTTACCTCAAAACAACTCTTGCTCGTAGTACCAGAAACTGCATGTGATTCAACTTCATTTAAAACTGGGAAACAAACGCTAGCTCGCCTTACAAGAAACACACTCTGCTTTTGAGAAAAGAGCACTCTTCTACTCTACTGTGTTTCCTATGGGGTCCGAAAAGTGAGCTTGCTCAGAAAAAAGAACTGTGCTTCCTACACACACGGGCCATATCTAGTTCAACTCTGCTTAGGAAACTGACAAGAACAGTAGCTCCTCTTCAGTCCAATACACTGTACTTGCTGGAAACAGACTCGAGTGCTATTTGCACTGTGTATGGCAATGGGAGCACAATAATGACTTTCCTTATCAGAAAACAACTCTTGCTCGTAGGACCAAAAACTGCATGTGATTCAACTCCATTTAGGACTGGGAAACAAACCCTAGCTCGCCTAACAAGAAACACACTCTGCTTTTGAGAAAAGAGCACTCTTCTACGCTATTGTGTTTCCTATATGGCCAGAATAGAGAGCTTGCTCAAAACAAAACAACTGTGCTTCCTACACACACTGCCATATCTAGTTCAATTCTGCTTAGGAAACTGACAAGAACAGTAGATTCTCTTCAGTACGATACACTGTACATGCTGGGAACAGATGCCAGTGCTATTTGACCTGTGTATGACAAGGGACGCGCAATAGTGACTCTTCTTACCAGAAAACAACTCTTGGTCATAGGACCACAAACTGCATTTGATAGAACTCCACTTAGTACTGGGAAACAAACCCTAGCTCGCCTAACAAGAAACACACTCTGCTTTTGAGAAAAGAGCACTCTTCTTCTCTACTGTGTTTCCTATAGGGCCAGAACAGTGAGCTTGCTCAGAACAAAAAAACTGTGCTTCCTACACACACAGGCCATATCTAGTTCAACTCTGCTTAGGAAACTGACAAGAACAGTAGCTCTTCTTCAGTCCAATACACTGTACTTGCTGGGAACAGACGCGAGTGCTATTTGCACTGTGTATGGCAATGGGAGCGCAATAGTGACTCTTCTTACCAGAAAAAAATCTCTTGCACTTAGGACCAGAAACTGCATGTGATTCAACTCCATTTAAGACTGGGAAACAAACGCTAGCTCGCCTTACAAGAAACACACTCTGCTTTTGAGAAAAGAGCACTCTTCTACTCTACTGTGTTTCCTATAGGGCCAGAACACAGAGCTTGCTCCGAACAAAAGAACTGTGCTTCCTACACACACGGGCCACATCTAGTTCAACTCTGCTTAGGAAACTGACAAGAACAGTAGCTCCTCTTCATTCTAATACACTGTAATTGTTGGGAACAGACGCGAGTGCTATTTGTACTGTGTATGTCAATGGGAGCGCAATAGTGACTCTTCTTACCTGAGAACAACTCTTGCTTTTAGGACCAGACACTGCATGGGATTCAACTCCATTTAGGACTGGGAAACAAACACTAGCTCGCCTTACAAGAAACACACTCTGCTTTTGAGAAAAGAGTACTCTTCTACTCTACTGTGTTTCCTATTGGGTCTGAACAGTGAGCTTGCTCAGAACAAAAGAAATGTGCTTCCTACACACATGGGTCATATCTAGTTCAACTCTGCTTAGGAAACTGACAAGAACAGTAGCTCCTCTGCAGTCCAATACACTGTACTTGCTGGGAACAGACGCGATTGCTATTTGCTGTGTATGGCAATGGGAGCGCAATAATGACTTACCTTACCAGAAAACAACTCTTGCTCGTAGGACCAAAAACTGCATGTCATTCAACTACATTTAGGACTGGGAAAAAACGCTAGGTCGCCTTACAAGAAACACACTGTGCTTTTGAGAAAAGAGCACTCTTCTATGCTACTGTGTTTCTTATATGGCCAGAACAGATGCTTGCTCAGAACAAAATAACTGTGCTTCCTACACACAAGGCCATATCTAGTTCAATTCTGCTTAGGAAACTGACAAGAAGAGTAGATCCTCTTCAGTCCAATACACTGTACGTGCTGGGAACAGATGCCAGTGCTATTTGCCCTGTGTATGACAATGGACGCGCAATAGTGACTCTTCTTACCAGAAAACAACTCTTGCTCGCAGGACCAGAAACTGCATGTGATTCAACTCCATTTAGGACTGGGAAACAAACGCTAGCTCGCCTTACGAGAAACACACTCTGCTTTTCAGAAAAGAGCACTCTTCTACTCTACTGTGTTTCCTACGGTGTCCGACCAGTGAGCTTGCTCAAAACAAAAGAACTGTGCTTCCTACACACAATGGCCATATCTAGTTCAACTCTGCTTAGGAAGCTGACAAGAGCAGTAGCTCTTCTTCAGTACAATACACTGTACTTGCTGGGAACAGACGCGAGTGCTATTTGCACTGTGTATGGCAATGGGAGCGCAATAGTGACTCTTGTTACCAGAAAACAACTCTTGCTCGTAGGACCAAAAACTGCATGGGATACAACTCCATTTCTGACTGGGAAACAAACACTAGCTCGTCTTACAAGAAAAACACTCTGCTTTTGATAAAAGAGCACTCTTCTACTCTACTGTGTTTCCTATGGGGTCCGAACAATTAGCTTGCTCAGAACAAAAGAACTGTGCTTCCTACACACACGGGCCATATCTAGTTCAACTATGCATAGGAAACTCACAAGAACAGTAGATCCTCTTCAGTGGAATACACTGTACTTGCTGGGAACAGACGCGAGAGCTATTTGCACTGTGTATGGCAATGGGAGCTCAATAGTGACTCTTCTTACCAGAAAACAACTCTTGCACGTAGGACCAGAAACTGCATGTGATTCAACTCCATTTAGGACTGGGAAACAAACGCTATCTCGCCTTACAAGAAACAAACTCTGCTTTTGAGAAAAGAGCACTCTTCTACTCTACTGTGTTTCCTATAGGGCCAGAACAGTCAGCTTGCTCAGAACAAAAGAACTGTGCTTCCTAGACACAAGGGCCATATCTAGATCAACTCTGCTTAGGAAAGTGACAAGAACCGTAGCTCCTCTTCAGGCCTATACACTGTACATTCTGCGAACAGATGCCAGTGCTATTTGCCCTGTAATGACAATAAGAGCACAATAGTGACTCTTCTTACCAGAAAACAACTCTTGCACGTAGGACCAGAAACTGCATGTGATTCAACTTCATTTATTACTGGGAAACAAACCCTAGCTCGCCTAACAAGAAACACACTCTGCTTTTGAGAAAAGAGCACTCTTCTACGCTACTGTGTTTCCTATATGGCCAGAACAGAGAGCTTGCTCAGAACAAAAGAACTGTGCTTCCTACACACACGGCCATATCTAGTTCAATTCTGCTTAGGAAACTGACAAGAACAGTAGATTCTCTTCAGTCCAATACACTGTACATGCTGGGAACAGATGCCAGTGCTATTTGCCCTGTGTATGACAATGGACACGCAATAGTGACTCTTCTTACCAGAAAACAACTCTTGGTCATAGGACCAGAAACTGCATGTGATTCAACTCCATTTAGGACTGGGAAACAAACGCTTGCTCGCCTTAGAGGAAACACACTCTGCTTTTGAGAAAAGAGCACTCTTCTACTCTACTGTGGATCCTATAAAGCCAGAACAGTGAGCTTGCTCAGAACAAAAAAACTGTCTTCCTACATACACGGGCCATATCTAGTTCAACTCTGCTTAGGAAACTGACAAGAACAGTAGCTCTTCTTCAGTCCAATACACTGTACTTTCTGGGAACAGACGCGAGTGCTCTTTGCACTGTGTATGGCAAAGGGAGCGCAATAGTGACTCTTCTTACCAGAAAAAAACTCTTGCTCGTAGGACCAGAAACTGCATGTGATTCAACTCCATTTAGGACTGGGAAACAAACGCTAGCTCGCCTTACAAGAAACACCCTCTGCTTTTGAGAAAAGGGCACTCTTCTACTCTACTTTGTTTCCTATAGGGCCAGAACAGTGAGCTTGCTCAGAACAAAAAAACTGTGCTTCCAACACACACGGCCATATCTAGTTCAACTCTGCTTGGAAACTGAAAAGAACAGTAGATCCTCTTCAGTCCAATACACTGTACATGCTGGGAACAAATGCCAGTGCTATTTGCCCTGTGTATGACACTGGGAGCGCAATAGTGACTCTTCTTACCAGGAAACAACTCTTGCTCGTAGGACCAGAAACTGCATGTGATTCAACTCCATTTAGGACTGGGAAACAAACGCTAGCTCGCCTTAAAAGAAACACACTCTGCTTTTGAGAAAAGAGCACTCTTCTACTTTACTGTGATTCCTATGGGGTCCGAAGAGTGAGCATGCTCAGAACAAAAGAAATGTGCTTCCTACTCACACGGGCCATATCTAGCTAAACTCTGCTTAGGAAACTGACAAGAACAGTAGGTCTTCTTCAGTCCAATGCACTGTACTTGCTGGAAACAGACGCGAGTGCTATTTGCACTGTGTATGGCAATGGGAGCACAATAGTAACATTCCCTACCAGAAAACAACTCTTGCTCATAGGACCAGAAACTGCATGTGACTGAACTCCATTTAGGACTGGGAAACAAACACTAGCTGGCCTTACAAGAGACACACTCTGCTTTTGAGAAAAGAGCACTCTTCTACTCTACTGTGTTTCTTATGGTGTCCAAACAGTGAGCTTGCTCAAAACAAAAGAACTGTGCTTCGTACACACAAGGTCCATATCTAGTTCAACTCTGCTTAGGAAACTGAGAAGAACAGAAGCTCCTCTTAAGTCCAATACACTGTACTTGCTGGGAACAGACGCGAATGCTATTTACACTGTGTTTGGCAATGGGAGCTCAATAGTGACTGTTCTTACCAGAAAACAACTCTTGCTCATAGGACCAGAAAATGCATGGGATTCAACTCCATTTCTGACTGGAAAACAAACACTAGCTCGCATTACAAGAATCACACTCTGCTTTTGAGAAAAGAGCACTCTTCTACTCTACTGTGTTTCCTATGGGGCCAGAACAGTGAGCTTGCTCACAACAAAAGAACTGTGCTTCCAACACACGGCCATATCTAGTTCAACTCTGCTTAGAAAACTGAAGAGAGCAGTAGGTCCTCTTCAGTTCAATACACTGTACATGCTGGGAACCGACGCCAGTGCTATTTGCCCTGTGTATGACAATGGGAGCGCAATAGTGACTCTTCTTACCAGGAAACAACTCTTACTCGTAGGACCAGAAACTGCATGTGATTCAACTCCATTTAGGGTTGGGAAACAAACGCTAGCTCGCCTTATAAGAAACACACTCTGCTTTTGAGAAAAGAGCACTCTTCTACTCTACTGTGTTTCCTATGGTTTCCGAACAGTGAGCTTGCTCAGAACAAAAGAAATGTGCTTTCTACACACACGGGCCATATCTAGTTCAACTCTGCATAGGAAAATGACAAGAACAGTAGATCCTCTACAGTCCAATACACTGTACTTGCTGGAAACAGAAGCGAGTGCTATTTGCACTGAGTATGGCAATGGGAGCGCAATAGTGACTCTTCTTACCAGAAAACAACTCTTGCTGGTAGGACCAGAAACTGCATGTGACTCAACTCCATTTAGGACTGGGAAACAAACACTAGCTCGACTTACAAGAGACACACTCTGCTTTTGAGTAAAGAGCACTCTTCTACTCTACTGTGTTTCCTATAGGGCCAGAACAGTGAGCTTGCTCAGTACAAAAGAACTGTGCTTCCTACACACGGGCCATATCTAGTTCAACTCTGCTTAGGAAACTGACAAGAGCAGTAGCTCCTCTTCAGTCCAATACACTGTACTTGCTGAGAACAGACGCGAGTGCTGTTTGCACTGTGAATGGCAATGGGAGCGCAATAGTGACTCTTCTTACCAGAAAATATCTCTTGCTCGCAGGAACACAAACTGCATGAGATTCAACTTCATTTAGAAATGGGAAAGAAACGCTAGCTCACCTTACAAGAAACACACTCTGCTTTTGAGAAAAGAGCACTCTTCTACTCTACTGTGTTTCTTATAGGGCCAGAACAGTGAGCTTGCTCAGAACAAAAGAACTGTGCTTGCTACACACACGGGCTATATCTAGTTCAATTCTGCATAGGAAATTGAAAAGAACAGTAGATCCTCTTCAGTCCAATACACTGTACATGCTGGGAACAGACGCCAGTGCTATTTGCCCTGTGTATTGCAATGGGAGCGCAATAGTGACTCTTCTTACAAGAAAACAACTCTTGCTCGTAGGAACAGAAACTGCATGTGATTCAACTCCATTTAGGATTGGGAAACAAACCCTAGCTCGCCTTACAAGATACACACTCTGCTTTTGAGAAAAGAGCACTCTTCTACTCTACTGTGTTTCCTATAGGGCCAGAACAGTGAGCTTGCTCAGAACAAAAGAACTGTGCTTCCTACACACACGGTGCATATCTAGTTCAACTCTGCTTAGAAAACTGACTAGAACATTAGCTCCTCTTCAGGCCAATACACTGTACTTCCTGGGAACAGACGGGAGTGCTATTTGCACTGTGTATGGCAATGGGAGCGCAATAGTGACTCTTCTTACCAGAAAACAACTCTTGAACATAGGACCAGAAACTGCATGGGATTCAACTCCATTACTGACTGGGAAACAAACACTAGCTCACCTTACAAGAAACACACTCTGCTTTTGAGAAAAGAGCACTCTTCTACTGTACAGTGTTTCCTAGACTGCCAGAACAGTGAGCTTGCTCAGAACAAAAGAACTGTGCTTCCTACACACACGGGCCATATCTAGTTCAACTCTGCTTAGGAAACTGACTAGAACAGTAGCTCCTCTTCAGTCGAATACACTGTACTTGCTGGGACAGACGCGAGTGCTATTTGCACTGTGTATGGCAATGGGAGCGCAATAGTGACTCTTCTTACCAGAAAACAACTCTTGCTCGTAGGACAAAAAACTGCATGGGATTCAACTCCATTACTGACTGGGAAACAAACACTAGCTCACCTTTCAAGAAACACACTGTGCTTTTGAAAAAAGAGCACTCTTCTACTCTACTGTGTTTCCTAGACTGCCAGAACAATGAGCTTGCTCAGAACAAAAGAAATGTGCTTCGTACACATACAGGCCATATCTATTTCAACTCTGCTTAGGAAACTGACAAGAACAGTAGCTCCTGTTCAGTCCAATTCACTGTACTTGCTGGGAACAGACGCAAGTGCTATTTGCATTGTGTGTGGCAATGGGAGCGCAATATTGACACTTCTTGCCAGAAAACAACTATTGCTCGTAGGACCACAAACAGCATGTGACTCAACTCCATTTAGGACTGGGAAACAAATGCTAGCTCGCATTACAAGAAACACACTCTGCTTTTGAGAAAAGAGCACTCTTCTACTCTACTGTGTTTCCTATAGGGCCAGAACAGAAAGCTTGCTCAGAACAAAAGAACTGTGCATCCTACACACACGGGGAATATCTAGTTCAACTTTGCTCAGGAAGCTGACAAGAACAGTAGCTCCTCTTCAGTCCAGTACACTGTACTTGCTGGGAACAGACGCGAGTGCTGTTTACACTGTGCATGGCAATAGGAGCACAATAGTGACTCTTCTTACCAGAAAACAACTCTTGCTCGTAGGACCAGAAACTGCATGGGATTCAACTCCATTACTGACTGGGAAACAAACACTAGCTCGCCTTAAAAGAAACACCCTCTGCTTTTGAGAAATAAGCACTCTTCTACTCTACTGTGTTTCCTAGACTGCCAGAACAGTGAGCTTGCTCAGAAAAAAAACTTTGCTTACTACACACAGGGGCCATATCTAGTTCAACTCTGCTTAGGAAAATGACAAGAACAGTAGCTCCTCTTCAGTCCAATACACTGTAAATGCTAGAAACAGATGCCAGTGCTATTTGCCCTGTGTATGACAATAGGAGGACAATAGTGACTCTTCTTACCAGAAAACAACTCTTGTTCGTAGGACCAGAAACTGCATGTGATTCAACTCCATTTAGGACTGGGAAACAAACGGTAGCTTGCCTTACAAGAAACACACTCTGCTTTTGAGAAAAGAACACTCTTCTACTCTACTGTGTTTCCTATTGGGTCCGAACAGAGAGCTTGCTCAGAACAAAAGAACTGTGCTTCCTACACACACGGGCCATATCTAGTTCAATTCTGCATAGGAAATTGAAAAGAACAGTAGATCCTCTTCAGTCCAATACACTGTACTTGCTGGGAACAGACATGAGTGCTATTTTCACTGTGTATTGCAATGGGAGCACAATAGTGACTCTTCTTAACAGAAAACAACTCTTGTGCATGCGACCAGAAACTGCATGTGACTCAACTCCATTTAGGACTGGGAAAGAAACACTAGCTCAACTTACAAGAAACACACTCTGCTTTTGAGAAAAGAGCACTCTTCTACTCTACTGTGTTTTCTATAGGGCCAGAGCAGTGAGCTTGCTCAGAACAAAAATCTGTGCTTCCTACACACACGGGCCATATCTAGTTCAACTCTGCTTAGGAAACAGACAAGAACAGTAGCTCCTCTTCAGTCCAATACACTGTACTTGCTGCAACAGACGTGAGTGCTATTTGCACTGTGTATGGCAATGGGAGCGCAATAGTGACTCTTCTTACCAGAAAAAAACTCTTGCTCGTAGGCCCAGAAACGGCATGGGATTCAACTCCGTTTTTGACTGGGAAGCAAATACTAGCTCGCCTTTCAAGAAACACAATTTAATTTTGAGAAAAGAGCATTCTTCTACTCTACTGTGTTTCCTATGAGGTCCGAACTGTGAGCTTGCTCAGAACAAAAGAACTGTGCTTCATACACACACGAGCCATATCTAGTTAAACTCTGCTTAGGAAACTGACAAGAACAGTAGCTCCTCTTCAGTCCAATACACTGTACTTGCTGGGAACAGACGTGAGTGCTATTTGCACTGTGTATGGCAATAGGAGCAAAATAGTGACTCTTGTTAACAGAAAACAACTCTTGCTCGTACGACCAGAAACTGCATGGGATTCAACTCCATTTCTGACTGGGAAACAAACACTAGCTCGCCTTACGAGAAACACACTCTGCTTTTGAGAAAAGAGCACTCTTATACTCTACTGGGTTTCCTGTGGGGTCCGAACAGTGAGATTGCTCAGAACAAAAGAACTGTGCTTGCTACACACACGGGCTATATCTAGTTCAATTCTGCGTAGGAAATTGAAAAGAAAAGTAGATCCTCTTCAGTCCAATACACTGTATAGGCTGGGAACAGACGCCAGTGCTATTTGCCCTGTGTATTGCAATGGGAGTGCAATAGTGACTCTTCTTACCTGAAAACAACTCTTGCTCGTAGGACCAGAAACTGCATGGGATTCAACTCCATTTCTGACTGGGAAACAAACACTAGCTCGCCTTACAAAAAACACAGTCTGCTTTTGAGAAAAGAGCACTCTTCTACTCTACTGTTTTTCTTATGGGGTCCAAACAGTGAGCATGCTCAGAACAAAAGAACTGTGCTTCCTACACACACGGGCCATATCTAGTTCAACTCTGCTTAGGAAACTGACAAGAACAGTAGCTCCTGTTCAGTCCAACTCACTGTACTTGCTGGGAACAGACGCGAGTGCTATTTGCAGTGTGTGTGGCAATGGGAGCGCAATATTGACACTTCTTACCAGAAAACAACTCATGCTCGTAGGACCACAAACAGCATGTGACTCAACTCCATTTAGGACTGGGAAACAAACGCTAGCTCGCATTACAAGAAACACACTCTGCTTTTGAGAAAAGAGCACTCTTCTACTCTACTGTGTTTCCTATAGGGCCAGAACAGAAAGCTTGCTCAGAACAAAAGAACTGTGCATCCTACACACATGGGGAATATCTAGTTCAACTCTGCTCAGGAAACTGACAAAAACAGTAGCTCCTCTTCAGTCCAGTACACTGTACTTGCTGGGAACAGACGCGAGTGCTGTTTGCACTGTGCATGACAATGGAAGCACAATAGTGACTCTTCTTACCAGAAAACAACTCTTGCTCATAGGACCAGAAACTGCATGCTATTCAACTCCATTACTGACTGGGAAACAAACACTAGCTCGCCTTAAAAGAAACACACTCTGCTTTTGAGAAAAGAGCACTCTTCTACTCTACTGTGTTTCCTAGACTGCCAGAACAGTGAGCTTGCTCAGAAAAAAAGAACTGTGCTTCCTACACACAGGGGCCATATCTAGTTCCACTCTGCTTAGGAAAGTGACAAGAACAGTAGCTCCTCTTCAGTCCAATACACTGTAAATGCTAGAAACAGATGCCAGTGCTATTTGCCCTGTGTATGACAATAGGAGGACAATAGTGACTCTTCTTACAAGAAAACAACTCTTGCTCGTAGGAACAGAAACTGCATGTGATTCAACTCCATTTAGGATTGGGAAACAAACCCTAGCTCGCCTTACAAGATACACACTCTGCTTTTGAGAAAAGAGCACTCTTCTACTCTACTGTGTTTCCTATAGGGCCAGAACAGTGAGCTTGCTCAGAACAAAAGAACTGTGCTTCCTACACACACGGGGCATATCTAGTTCAACTCTGCTTAGAAAACTGACTAGAACATTAGCTCCTCTTCAGGCCAATACACTGTACTTGCTGAGAACAGACGGGAGTGCTATTTGCACTGTGTATGGCAATGGGAGCGCAATAGTGACTCTTCTTACCAGAAAACAACTCTTGCTCATAGGACCAAAAACTGCATATGATTCAACTCCATTACTGAATGGGAAACAAACACTAGCTCACCTTACAAGAAACACACTCTGCTTTTGAGAAAAGAGCACTCTTCTACTGTACTGTGTTTCCTAGACTGCCAGAACAGTGAGCTTGCTCAGAACAAAAGAACTGTGCTTCCTACACACACGGGCCATATCTAGTTCAACTCTGCTTAGGAAACTGACTAGAACAGTAGCTCCTCTTCAGTCGAATACACTGTACTTGCTGGGACAGACGCGAGTGCTATTTGCACTGTGTATGGCAATGGGAGCGCAATAGTGACTCTTCTTACCAGAAAACAACTCTTGCTCGTAGGACAAAAAACTGCATGGGATTCAACTCCATTACTGACTGGGAAACAAACACTAGCTCACCTTTCAAGAAACACACTGTGCTTTTGAAAAAAGAGCACTCTTCTACTCTACTGTGTTTCCTAGACTGCCAGAACAGTGAGCTTGCTCAGAACAAAAGAAATGTGCTTCGTACACATACAGGCCATATCTATTTCAACTCTGCTTAGGAAACTGACAAGAACAGTAGCTCCTGTTCAGTCCAATTCACTGTACTTGCTGGGAACAGACGCAAGTGCTATTTGCATTGTGTGTGGCAATGGGAGCGCAATATTGACACTTCTTGCCAGAAAACAACTATTGCTCGTAGGACCACAAACAGCATGTGACTCAACTCCATTTAGGACTGGGAAACAAATGCTAGCTCGCATTACAAGAAACACACTCTGCTTTTGAGAAAAGAGCACTCTTCTACTCTACTGTGTTTCCTATAGGGCCAGAACAGAAAGCTTGCTCAGAACAAAAGAACTGTGCATCCTACACACACGGGGAATATCTAGTTCAACTTTGCTCAGGAAGCTGACAAGAACAGTAGCTCCTCTTCAGTCCAGTACACTGTACTTGCTGGGAACAGACGCGAGTGCTGTTTACACTGTGCATGGCAATGGGAGCACAATAGTGACTCTTCTTACCAGAAAACAACTCTTGCTCGTAGGACCAGAAACTGCATGGGATTCAACTCCATTACTGACTGGGAAACAAACACTAGCTCGCCTTAAAAGAAACACCCTCTGCTTTTGAGAAATAAGCACTCTTCTACTCTACTGTGTTTCCTAGACTGCCAGAACAATGAGCTTGCTCTGAAAAAAAGAACTGTGCTTCCTACACACAGGGGCCATATCTAGTTCAACTCTGCTTAGGAAAGTGACAAGAACAGTAGCTCCTCTTCAGTCCAATACACTGTAAATGCTAGAAACAGATGCCAGTGCTATTTGCCCTGTGTATGACAATAGGAGGACAATAGTGACTCTTCTTACCAGAAAACAACTCTTGTTCGTAGGACCAGAAACTGCATGTGATTCAACTCCATTTAGGACTGGGAAAGAAACACTAGCTCAACTTACAAGAAACACACTCTGCTTTTGAGAAAAGAGCACTCTTCTACTCTACTGTGTTTTCTATAGGGCCAGAGCAGTGAGCTTGCTCAGAACAAAAATCTGTGCTTCCTACACACACGGGCCATATCTAGTTCAACTCTGCTTAGGAAACAGACAAGAACAGTAGCTCCTCTTCAGTCCAATACACTGTACTTGCTGCAACAGACGTGAGTGCTATTTGCACTGTGTATGGCAATGGGAGCGCAATAGTGACTCTTCTTACCAGAAAAAAACTCTTGCTCGTAGGCCCAGAAACGGCATGGGATTCAACTCCGTTTTTGACTGGGAAGCAAATACTAGCTCGCCTTTCAAGAAACACAATTTAATTTTGAGAAAAGAGCATTCTTCTACTCTACTGTGTTTCCTATGAGGTCCGAACTGTGAGCTTGCTCAGAACAAAAGAACTGTGCTTCATACACACACGAGCCATATCTAGTTAAACTCTGCTTAGGAAACTGACAAGAACAGTAGCTCCTCTTCAGTCCAATACACTGTACTTGCTGGGAACAGACGTGAGTGCTATTTGCACTGTGTATGGCAATAGGAGCAAAATAGTGACTCTTGTTAACAGAAAACAACTCTTGCTCGTACGACCAGAAACTGCATGGGATTCAACTCCATTTCTGACTGGGAAACAAACACTAGCTCGCCTTACGAGAAACACACTCTGCTTTTGAGAAAAGAGCACTCTTATACTCTACTGGGTTTCCTGTGGGGTCCGAACAGTGAGATTGCTCAGAACAAAAGAACTGTGCTTGCTACACACACGGGCTATATCTAGTTCAATTCTGCGTAGGAAATTGAAAAGAACAGTAGATCCTCTTCAGTCCAATACACTGTATAGGCTGGGAACAGACGCCAGTGCTATTTGCCCTGTGTATTGCAATGGGAGTGCAATAGTGACTCTTCTTACCAGAAAACAACTCTTGCTCGTAGGACCAGAAACTGCATGGGATTCAACTCCATTTCTGACTGGGAAACAAACACTAGCTCGCCTTACAAAAAACACAGTCTGCTTTTGAGAAAAGAGCACTCTTCTACTCTACTGTTTTTCTTATGGGGTCCAAACAGTGAGCATGCTCAGAACAAAAGAACTGTGCTTCCTACACACACGGGCCATATCTAGTTCAACTCTGCTTAGGAAACTGACAAGAACAGTAGCTCCTGTTCAGTCCAATTCACTGTACTTGCTGGGAACAGACGCGAGTGCTATTTGCAGTGTGTGTGGCAATGGGAGCGCAATAGTGACACTTCTTACCAGAAAACAACTCATGCTCGTAGGACCACAAACAGCATGTGACTCAACTCCATTTAGGACTGGGAAACAAACGCTAGCTCGCATTACAAGAAACACACTCTGCTTTTGAGAAAAGAGCACTCTTCTACTCTACTGTGTTTCCTATAGGGCCAGAACAGTGAGCTTGCTCAGAACAAAAGAACTGTGCTTCCTACACCCAGTGGCCATATCTAGTTCAACTCTGCTTAGGAAAGTGAAAAGAACAGGAGCTCCTCTTCAGGACAATACACTGTACATGCTGGGAACAGATGCCAGTGCTATTTGCCCTGTGTATGACAATGGGAGCACAATAGTGACTCTTCTTACCTGGAAACAACTCTGGCTCGTAGGACCAGAAACTGCATGTGATTCAACTTCATTTAGGACTGGGAAACAAACGCAAGCTCGCCTTACAAGAAACACACTCTGCTTTTGAGAAAAGAGCACTCTTCTACTCTGCTGTGTTTCCTATGGGGTCCGAACAGTGGGCTTGCTCAGAACAAAAGAACTGTGCTTCCTACACACACTGGCCATATCTAGTTCAACTCTGCTTAGGAAACTGACAAGAACAATAGCTCCTCTTCATTCTAATACACTGTAATTGCTGGGAACAGACGCGAGTGCTATTTGCACTGTGTGTGTCAAAGGGAGCACAATAGTGACTCTTCTTACGAGAAAACAACTATTGCTTGTAGGACCAGAAACTGCATGTGATTCAACTCCATTTAGGACTGGAAAACAAATGCTAGCTCGCCTTACAAGAAACACACTCTGCTTTTGAGAAAAGAGCACTCTTCTACTCTACTGTGTTTCCTATAGGGCCAGAACAGTGAGCTTGCTCAGAACAAAAGAACTGGGCTTCCAACACACACGGCCGTATCTAGATCAACTTTGCTTGGAAACTGAAAAGAACAGTAGATCCTCTTCAGTCCAATACACTGTACATGCTGGGAACAAACGCCAGTGCTATTTGCCCTGTGTATGACACTGGGAGCTCAATAGTGATTCTTCTTACAAGAAACCAACTCTTGCTCGTAGATCCAGAAACTGCATGTGACTCAACTCCGTTTAGGACTGGGAAACAAACGCTAGCTCGCCTTACAAGAAACAAACTCTGCTTTTGAGAAAAGAGCACTCTTCTACTCTACTGTGTTTCCTATAGGGCCATAACAGTGAGCTTGCTCAGAACAATAGAACTGTGCTTCCAACACACGCCGATATCTAGTTCAACTCTGCTTAGAAAACTGAAAAGAGCAGTATGTCCTCTTCAGTCCAATACACTGTACATGCTGGGAACCGACGCCAGTGCTATTTGCCCTGTGTATGACAATGGGAGCGCAATAGTGACTATTCTTATCAGGAAACAACTCTTACTCGTAGGACCAGAAACTGCATGTGATTCAATTCCATTTAGGGTTGGGAAACAAACGCTAGCTCGACTTATAAGAAACACACTCTGCTTTTGAGAAAAGAGCACTCTTCTACTCTACTGTGTTTCCTATGGTGTCCGAAAAGTGAACTTGCTCAGAACAATAGAAATGTGCTTTCTAAACACACGGGGCATATCTAGTTCAACTCTGCATAGGAAAATGACAAGAACAGTAGATCCTCTTCAGTCCAATACACTGTACTTGCTGGAAACAGAAGCGAGTGCTGTTTGCACTGTGTATGGCAATGGGAGCGCATTAGTGACTCTTCTTACTAGAAAACAACTCTTGCTGGTAGGAACAGAAACTGCATGGGATTCAACTCCATTTAGGACTTGGAAACAAACGCTGGCTCGCCTTACAAGAAGCACACTCTGCTTTTGAGAAAAGAACACTCTTCTACTCTACTGTGTGTCCTATGGGGTCCGAACAGTGAGCTTGCTCAGAACAAAAGAACTGTGCTTCCTACACACACGCGGAATATCTAGTTCAACTCTGCTTAGGAAACTGACAACAACAGTAGCTCCTCTTCAGTCCAATACACTGTACTGGCTGGGAACAGACGGGTGTGCTCTCTGGACTGTGTATGGCAATGGGAGCGCAATAGTGACTCTTCTTACCAGAAAACAACTCTTGCTCATAGTACCAGAAACTGCATGTGACTCAACACCATTTACGACTAGGAAACAAATGCTAGCTTGCCTTATAAGAAACACACTCTGCTTTTGAGAAAAGAGCACTCTTCTACTCTACTGTATTTCCTATGGTGTCCTAACAGTGAGCTTGCTCAGAACAAAAGAACTGTGCTTCCTACACACACGGGCCACATCTAGTTCAACTCTGCTAAGGAAACTGACAAGAACAGTAGCTCCTCTTCAGTCCAATACACTGTACTTGCTGGGAACAAACGCGAGTGCTACTTGAACTGTGTATGGCAATGGGAGTGCAATAGTGACTTTCCTTACCAGAAAACAACTTTTGCTCGTAGTACTAGAAACTGCATGTGAT
The DNA here is from genome assembly GCF_949786415.1 of Peromyscus eremicus. NCBI lineage: Eukaryota > Metazoa > Chordata > Mammalia > Rodentia > Cricetidae > Peromyscus > Peromyscus eremicus. The sequence continues at coordinate 117,609 of NW_026735051.1, read as the reverse complement.
TCAACTCCATTTAGGACTGGGAAACAAACGCTAGCTAGCCATACAAGAAACATGCTCTGCTTTTGAGAAAAGAGCACACTTCTACTCTACTGTGTTTCCTATTGGGTCCGAACAGAGAGCTTGCTCAGAACAAAAGAACTGTGCTTCCTACACACACGGGCCATATCTAGTTCAATTCTGCATAGGAAATTGAAAAGAACAGTAGATCCTCTTCAGTCCAATACACTGTACTTGCTGGGAACAGACATGAGTGCTATTTTCACTGTGTATTGCAATGGGAGCACAATAGTGACTCTTCTTAACAGAAAACAACTCTTGTGCGTGCGACCAGAAACTGCATGTGACTCAACTCCATTTAGGACTGGGAAAGAAACACTAGCTCAACTTACAAGAAACACACTCTGCTTTTGAGAAAAAGCACTCTTCTACTCTACTGTGTTTTCTATAGGGCCAGAGCAGTGAGCTTGCTCAGAACAAAAATCTGTGCTTCCTACACACACGGGCCATATCTAGTTCAACTCTGCTTAGGAAACTGACAAGAACAGTAGCTCCTGTTCAGTCCAATTCACTGTACTTGCTGGGAACAGACGCGAGTGCTATTTGCAGTGTGTGTGGCAATGGGAGCGCAATAGTGACACTTCTTACCAGAAAACAACTCATGCTCGTAGGACCACAAACAGCATGTGACTCAACTCCATTTAGGACTGGGAAACAAACGCTAGCTCGCATTACAAGAAACACACTCTGCTTTTGAGAAAAGAGCACTCTTCTACTCTACTGTGTTTCCTATAGGGCCAGAACAGAAAGCTTGCTCAGAACAAAAGAACTGTGCATCCTACACACATGGGGAATATCTAGTTCAACTCTGCTCAGGAAACTGACAAAAACAGTAGCTCCTCTTCAGTCCAGTACACTGTACTTGCTGGGAACAGACGCGAGTGCTGTTTGCACTGTGCATGACAATGGAAGCACAATAGTGACTCTTCTTACCAGAAAACAACTCTTGCTCATAGGACCAGAAACTGCATGCTATTCAACTCCATTACTGACTGGGAAACAAACACTAGCTCGCCTTAAAAGAAACACACTCTGCTTTTGAGAAAAGAGCACTCTTCTACTCTACTGTGTTTCCTAGACTGCCAGAACAGTGAGCTTGCTCAGAAAAAAAGAACTGTGCTTCCTACACACAGGGGCCATATCTAGTTCCACTCTGCTTAGGAAAGTGACAAGAACAGTAGCTCCTCTTCAGTCCAATACACTGTAAATGCTAGAAACAGATGCCAGTGCTATTTGCCCTGTGTATGACAATAGGAGGACAATAGTGACTCTTCTTACAAGAAAACAACTCTTGCTCGTAGGAACAGAAACTGCATGTGATTCAACTCCATTTAGGATTGGGAAACAAACCCTAGCTCGCCTTACAAGATACACACTCTGCTTTTGAGAAAAGAGCACTCTTCTACTCTACTGTGTTTCCTATAGGGCCAGAACAGTGAGCTTGCTCAGAACAAAAGAACTGTGCTTCCTACACACACGGGGCATATCTAGTTCAACTCTGCTTAGAAAACTGACTAGAACATTAGCTCCTCTTCAGTCCAATACACTGTACTTGCTGGGAACAGACGGGAGTGCTATTTGCACTGTGTATGGCAATGGGAGCGCAATAGTGACTCTTCTTACCAGAAAACAACTCTTGCTCATAGGACCAAAAACTGCATGGGATTCAACTCCATTACTGAATGGGAAACAAACACTAGCTCACCTTACAAGAAACACACTCTGCTTTTGAGAAAAGAGCACTCTTCTACTGTACTGTGTTTCCTAGACTGCCAGAACAGTGAGCTTGCTCAGAACAAAAGAATTGTGCTTCCTACACACACGGGCCATATCTAGTTCAACTCTGCTTAGGAAACTGACTAGAACAGTAGCTCCTCTTCAGTCGAATACACTGTACTTGCTGGGACAGACGCGAGTGCTATTTGCACTGTGTATGGCAATGGGAGCGCAATAGTGACTCTTCTTACCAGAAAACAACTCTTGCTCGTAGGACAAAAAACTGCATGGGATTCAACTCCATTACTGACTGGGAAACAAACACTAGCTCACCTTTCAAGAAACACACTGTGCTTTTGAAAAAAGAGCACTCTTCTACTCTACTGTGTTTCCTAGACTGCCAGAACAGTGAGCTTGCTCAGAACAAAAGAAATGTGCTTCGTACACATACAGGCCATATCTATTTCAACTCTGCTTAGGAAACTGACAAGAACAGTAGCTCCTATTCAGTCCAATTCACTGTACTTGCTGGGAACAGACGCAAGTGCTATTTGCATTGTGTGTGGCAATGGGAGCGCAATATTGACACTTCTTGCCAGAAAACAACTATTGCTCGTAGGACCACAAACAGCATGTGACTCAACTCCATTTAGGACTGGGAAACAAATGCTAGCTCGCATTACAAGAAACACACTCTGCTTTTGAGAAAAGAGCACTCTTCTACTCTACTGTGTTTCCTATAGGGCCAGAACAGAAAGCTTGCTCAGAACAAAAGAACTGTGCATCCTACACACACGGGGAATATCTAGTTCAACTTTGCTCAGGAAGCTGACAAGAACAGTAGCTCCTCTTCAGTCCAGTACACTGTACTTGCTGGGAACAGACGCGAGTGCTGTTTACACTGTGCATGGCAATGGGAGCACAATAGTGACTCTTCTTACCAGAAAACAACTCTTGCTCGTAGGACCAGAAACTGCAAGGGATTCAACTCCATTACTGACTGGGAAACAAACACTAGCTCGCCTTAAAAGAAACACCCTCTGCTTTTGAGAAATAAGCACTCTTCTACTCTACTGTGTTTCCTAGACTGCCAGAACAATGAGCTTGCTCAGAAAAAAAGAACTGTGCTTCCTACACACAGGGGCCATATCTAGTTCAACTCTGCTTAGGAAAGTGACAAGAACAGTAGCTCCTCTTCAGTCCAATACAATGTAAATGCTAGAAACAGATGCCAGTGCTATTTGCCCTGTGTATGACAATAGGAGGACAATAGTGACTCTTCTTACCAGAAAACAACTCTTGTTCGTAGGACCAGAAACTGCATGTGATTCAACTCCATTTAGGACTGGGAAACAAACGCTAGCTTGCCTTACAAGAAACACACTCTGCTTTTGAGAAAAGGGCACTCTTCTACTCTACTGTATTTCCTATGGTGTCCTAACAGTGAGCTTGCTCAGAACAAAAGAACTGTGCTTCCTACACACACGGGCCACATCTAGTTCAACTCTGCTAAGGAAACTGACAAGAACAGTAGCTCCTCTTCAGTCCAATACACTGTACTTGCTGGGAACAAACGCGAGTGCTATTTGAACTGTGTATGGCAATGGGAGTGCAATAGTGACTTTCCTTACCAGAAAACAACTTTTGCTCGTAGTACTAGAAACTGCATGTGATTCAACTCCATTTAGGACTGCTAAACAAACGCTAGCTTGCCTTACAAGAAACACACTCTGCCATTGAGAAAAGAGCACTCTTCTACTCTAATGTGTTTTCTATGGGGTCCGAAAAGTGAGCTTGCTCAGAACAAAAGAACTGTGCTTCCTACACTCACGGGCAATATCTAGTTCATCTCTGCTTAGGAAACTTACTAGAACAGTAGCTCCTCTTCAGTCCAATACACTGTACTTGCTGGGAACACACGCGAGTGCTATTTGCACTGTGTATGGACATGGGAGCGCAATAGTGACTTTCCTTACCAGAAAACAACTCTTGCTCGTAGGACCAGAAAATGCATGGGATTCAACTCCATTTCTGACTGGGAAACAAACGCTTGCTCGCCTTACAAAAAACACACTCTGCTTTTGAGAAAAGAGCACTCTTCTACTCTACTTTGTTTCCTATTGGGTCCGAACAGAGAGCATGCTCAGAACAAAAGAACTGTGCTTCATACACACACGGGCTATATTTTGTTCAACTCTGCTTATGAAACTGACAAGAACAGTAGCTCCTCTTCAGTCCAAACACTGTACTTGCTCAGAACAGACGCAAGTGGTATTTGGACTGTGTGTGGCAATGGGAGCGTAATAGTGACTCTTCTTACCAGAAAACAACTCTTGCTCGTAGGAACAAAAATTGCATGTCACTCAAATCCATTTCTGACTGGGAAACAAACGCTAGCTCGCCTTACAAGAAACACACTCTGCTTTTGAGAAAAGAGCACTCTTCTACTCTACTGTGTTTCCTATGGTGTCTGAACAGTGAGCTTGCTCAGAACAAAAGAACTGTGATTCCTACACACACGGCCATATCTAGTTCAATTCTGCTTAGGAAACTGACAAGAAAAGTAGACCCTCTTCAGACCAATACAATGTACTTGCTGGGAACAGACGCCAGTGCTATTTGCCCTTTGTAATGCAATGGGAGCAAAATAGTGACTTTCCTTACCAGAAAACAACTCTTGCTCATAGGACCAGAAACTGCATGTGATTCAACTCCATTTCTGACTGGGAAACAAACACTAGCTCGCCTTACAAGAAACACACTCTGCTTTTGGGAAAAGAGCACTCGTCTAATCTACTGTGTTTCCTACAGGGCCAGAATAGAGATCTTGCTCCCAACAAAAGAACTGTGCTTCCTACACACGGGCCATATCTAGTTCAACTCTGCTTAGGAAACTGACAAGAAAAGTAGCTCCTCTTCAGTCTAATACACTGTACTTGCTGGGAACAGACGCGAGTGCTATTTGCACTGTGTATGGCAATGGGAGCACAATAGTGACTCTTCTTAGCAGAAAACAACTCTTGCTCGTAGTACCAGAAACTGCATGTGACTCAACTCCATTTAAGACTGGGAAACAAACGCTAGCTCGCCTTATGAGAAACACACTCTGCTTTTGAGAAAAGGGCACTCTTCTACTCTACTGTATTTCCTATGGTGTCCTAACATTGAGCTTGCTCCCAACAAAAGAACTGTGCTTCCTACACCCGGGCCATATCTAGTTCAACTCTGCGTAGGAAACTGACAAGAACATTAGCTCCTCTTCAGTCCAATACCCTGTACTTGCTGAAAGCAAAAGCGAGTGCTATTTGCACTGTGTATGGCAATGGGAGCGCAATAGTGACCATTCTTACCAGAAAACTTCTCTTGCTCGTAGGACAAGATACTGCATGTGATTCATCTCCATTTAGGATTGGTAAACAAACGCTAGCTCGGCTTACAAAAAACACACTCTGCTTTTGAGAAAAGAGCACTCTTCTACTCTAGAGTGATTCCTATGGGGTCCGAACAGTGAGCTTGCTCAGAGCCAAAGAACTGTGCTTCCTCCACACACGGCCATATCTAGTTCAACTCTGCTTAGGAAAATGACAAGAACAGTAGCTCCTCTTCAGTACAATACACTGTACTTGCTAAGAAGAGACGCGAGTGCTATTTGCACTGTGTATGGAAACGGGAGCACAATAGTGACTCTTCTTACCAGAAAACAAATCTTGCTCATAGGAATAGAAACTGCATATGATTCAACTCCATTTAGGACTGGGAAACAATCGCTAGCTCGCCTTACAAGAAACACACTCTGCTTTTGAGAAAAGAGCACTCTTCTACTCTACTGCGTTTCCTATAGGGCCAGAACAGTGAGCATGCTCAGAACAAAAAAACTGTGCTTCCTACACACACGGGCCATATCTAGTTCAACTCTGCTTAGGAAACTGACAAGAACAGTAGCTCCTCTTCAGTCCAATACACTGTATTTGCTGGTAACAGACCTGAGTGCTATTTGCACTGTGTATGGCAAAGGGAGCGCAATAGTGACTTTCCTTACCAGTAAACAACTCTTGCTCATAGGACCTGAAACTGCTTGTGATTCAACTCCATTTAGGACTGGGAAACAAACGCTAGCTCGCCTTACAAGAAAATCACTCTGCTTTTGAGAAAAGAACACTCTTCTACTCTACTGTGTTTCCTGTAGGGCCAGAACAGTGAGCTTGCTCAGAACAAAAGAACTGTGCTTCCTACACACACAGCCCTATCTAGTTCAATTCTGCTTAGGAAACTGACAAGAACAGTAGATCCTCTTCAGAACAATACACTGTACTTGCTGGGAACAGACGCCAGTGCTATTTGCACTATGTATCTCAATGGTAGCGCAATAGTGACTCTTCTTACCAGAAAACAACTCTTGATCGTAGGACCAGAAACTGCATGCAATTCAACTCCATTTAGGACTGGGAAACAAACGCTGGTTCGCCTTACAAGAAACACACTCTGCATTTGAGAAAAGGGCACTCTTCTACTCTACTGTGTTTCCTATGGGGTCCGAACAGTGAGCTTGCTCAGACAAAAGAACTGTGCTTCCTACACACACGGGCCATATCTAGTTCAACTCTGCTTAGAAAACTGACAAGAACGTAGCTCCTTTTCAGTCCAATACACTGTTCTTGCTGGGAAATGACATGAGTGCTATTTTCACTGTGTATTGCAATGGGAGCGCAATAGTGACTCTTCTTACCAGAAAACAACTCTTGCGCTTACAACCAGAAACTGCATGTGACTCAACTCCATTTAGGACTGGGAAAGAAACACTAGCTCAACTTTCAAGAAACACACTCTGCTTTTGAGGAAAGAGCACTCATCTACTCTACTGTGTTTTCTATAGGGCTAGAACAGTGAGCTTGCTCAGAACAAAAAAACTGAGCTTTCTACACACACGGGCCTTATCTAGTACAACTCTGCTTAGGAAACTGACAAGAACAGTAGCTCCTCTTCAGTCCAATACACTGTACTTGCTGGAACAGACGTGAGTGCTATTTGCACTGTATATGTCAATGGGAGCACAATAGTGACTCTTCTTACCAGAAAACAACTCTTGCTCGTAGGACCAGAAACTGCATGGGATTCAACTCCATTTCTGACTGGGAAACAAACACTAGCTCGCCTTACAAGAAACACACTCTGCTTTTGAGAAAAGGGCACTCTTCTACTCTACAGTGTTTCCTACGGTGTCCGAACAATGAGCTTGCTCAGAACCAAAGAACTGTGCTTTTTACATACACGGGCAATATCTAGTTCATCTCTGCTTAGGAAACTGACAAGAACAGTAGCTCCTCTTCAGTCCAATACACTGTACTTGCTGGGAACAGACGTGAGTGCTATTTGCACTGTGTATGGCAAAGGGAGCGCAATTGTGACTTTCCTAACCAGAAAACAACTCTTGCTCATAGGAACAAAAACTGCATGTGATTCAACTCCATTTAGACTGGGAAACAAAGGCTAGCTTGCCTTACAAGAAACACACTCTGCTTTTGAGAAAAGAACACTCTTCTACTCTACAGTGTTTCCAGTAGGGCCAGAACAGTAAGCTTGCTCAGAATAAAAGAACTGTGCTGCCTCCACACACGGGCCATATCTAGTTCAACTCTGCTTAGGAAACTGACAAGAACAGTAGCTCCTCTTCAGTCCAATACACTGTACTTGCTGGGAACATTGGCGAGTGCTATTTGTACTGTGTATCTCAATGGGAGCGCAATAGTGACTCTTCTTAGCAGAACACAACTCTTGCTCGTTTAACCAGAAACTGCATGTGATTCAACTCCATTTAGAACTGGGAAACAAATGCTAGCTCACGTTACAAGAAACACACTCTGCTTTTGAGAAAAGAGCACTCTTCTACTCTACTGTGTTTCCTATGGGGTACGAACGATGAGCTTGCTCAGAACAAAAGAACTGTGCTTCCTACACACATGGGTCATATCTAGTTCAATTCTGCTTAGGGAACTGACAAGAACAGTAGATCCTCTTCAGTCCAATACACTGTACTTGCTGGGAACAGACGCGAGTGCTGTTTGCACTGTGTATGGCAATCGGAGCGCAATAGTGACTTTCCTTACCAGAAAACAACTCTTGCTCATAGGATCAAAAACTGCATGTGATTCAACTCCTTTTAGGACTGGGAAACAAACGCTTGCTCGCCTTAGGAGAAACACATTCTGCATTTGAGAAAAGATCACTCTTCTACTCTACTGTGTTTTTTATAGGGCCAGAACAGTAAGCTTGCTCAGAACAAAAGAACTGTGGTTCCTACACACACGGCCATATCTAGTTCAATTCTGCTTAGGAAACTGGCAACAACAGTAGCTCCTCTTCAGTCCAATACACTGTACATGCTGGGAACAGACGCCAGTGCTATTTGCCCTTTGTATGACAATGGGAGCGCAATAGTGACTCTTCTTACCAGAAAACAACTCTTGATCGTAGGACCAGAAACTGCATGTGATTGAACTCCATTTAGGACTGGGAAACAAATGCTAGCTCGCCTTACAAGAAACACACTCTGCTTTTGAGAAAAGAGCACTATTCTACTCTACTGTGTTTCCTATGGGATCCTAACAGTAGCTTGCTCAGAACAAAAGAACTGTGCTTCCTACACACACGGGCCATATCTAGTTCAACTCTGCTTAGGAAACTGACAAGAACAGTAGCTCCTCTTCTGTCCAATACACTGTATATGATGGGAACAGACGCCAATGATATTTGCCCTGTATATGTCAATGGCAGCGCAATAGTGACTCTTCTTACCAGAAAACAACTCTTGCTCATAGGACCAGAAACTGCATGTGATTCAACTCCATTTAGGACTGAGAAATAAACACTAGCTCGCCTTACAAGAAACACACATTACTTTTGAGAAAAGAGCACTCTTCTACTCTGCTGTGTTTCCTATGGGGTCCAAACAGTGAGCTTGCTCAGAACAAAAGAACTGTGCTTCCTACACACATGGGCCATATCTAGTTCAACTCTGCTTAGGAAACTGACAAGAACAGTAGCTCCTCTTCAGTCCAATACACTGTACTTGATGGGAACAGACGCGAGTCCTATTTGCACTGTGTGTGGCAATGGGAGGACAGCAGTGACTTTCCTTACCAGAAAACAACTCTTGCTTGTAGGACCAAAAACTGCATGTGATTCAACTCCATTTACGACTGGGAAACAAATGCTAGCTAGCCTTACAAGAAACACACTCTGCTTTTGAGAAAAGAGCACTCTTCTACTCTACTGGGTTTCCTATAGGGCCAGAGCAGTGAGCATGCTCAGAACAAAAGAACTGTGCTTCCTACACACACGGCCATATCTAGTTCAATTCTCCTTAGGAAACTGACAAGAACAGTAGATCCTCTTCAGTTCCATACACTGTACTTGCTGGGAACAGACGTCAGTGCTATTTGCCCTGTGTATGACAATGGGAGCGCAATAGTGACTCTTCTAACCAGAAAACAACTCTTGCTCATAGGACCAGAAATTACATGTGATTCAACTCCATTTAGGACTGGAAAACAAACGCTAGCTCACCTTACAAGAAACACACTCTGCTTTTGTGAAAAGATCACTATCTACTCTACTATGTTTCCTATAAGGGACAGAACAGTGAGCTTGCTCAGAACAAAAGAACTGAGATTCCTACACACAGGGGCCATATCTAGTTCAACTCTGCTTAGGAAACTGACAAGAACAGTATCTCCTCTTAAGTCCAATACACTGTACTTGCTGGGAACAGACGCGAGTGCTATTTGCACTGTGTATGGCAATGGGAGCACAATAGTGACTTTCCTTACCAGAAAACAACTCTTGCTCATAGGATCAAAAACTGCATGTGATTCAACTCCATTTAGGACTGGGAAACAAACGCTAGCTCGCCTTACGAGAAACACACTTTCCTTTTGAGAAAAGAGCACTCTTCTACTCTACTGTGTTTCCTATATGGCCAGAACAGTGAGCATGCTCAGAACAAAAGAACTGTGCTTCCTACACACACGGGCCATATCTAGTTCAACTCCGCTAGGAAACTCACAAGAACATTAGCTCCTCTTCAGTCCAATACACTGTACTTGCTGGAAGCAGAAACGAGTGCTATTTGCACTGTGTATGTCAATGGGAGCACAATAGTGACTTTCCTTACCAGAAAACAACTCTTGCTCATAGGACCAAAAACTGCATGTGATTCAACTCCATTTAGGACTGGGAAACAAACGCTAGCTCGCCTTACAATTAACACACTCTGCTTTTGAGAAAAGAACACTCTTCTACTCTACTGTGTTTCCTTTAGGGCCAGAACAGTGAGCTTGCACAGAATAAAAGAACTGTGCTTCCTCAACACACGGGCCATATCTAGTTCAACTCTGCTTAGAAAACTGACAAGAACAGTAGCTCCTCTTCAGTCCAATACACTGTACTTGCTGGGAACAGACGTGAGTGCTATTTGCACTGTGTATGGCAATGGGAGCACAATAGTGACTCTTTTTACCAGAAAACAACGCTTGCTCGTACAACCAGAAACTGCATGTGACTCAACTCCATTTAGGACTGGGAAACAAACACTAGATTACCTTACAAGAAAAGCACTCTGCTTTTGAGAAAAGAGCACTCATCTACTCTACTGTGTTTCCTTTAGGGCCAGAACAGTGAGCTTGCTCAGAAAAAAGAACTGTGCTTCCTACACACATGGGCCATATCTAGTTCAACTCTGCTTAGAAAACTGAAAAGAACAGTAGCTCTTCTTCAGTCCAATACACTGTACTTGCTGGGAACAGACATGAGTGCTATTTGCATTGTGTATTGCAACGGGAGCACAATAGTGACTCTTATTACCAGAAAACAACTCTTGCGTGTACGACCAGAAACTGCATGTGACTCAACTCCATTTAGGACTGGGAAAGAAACACTAGCGCACCTTACAAGAAACACACTCTGATTTTGAGAAAAGAGCACTCTTCTACTCTACTGGGTTTCCTATAGGGTAAGAACAGTGAGCATGCTCATAACAAAAGAACTGTGCTTCCTACGCACATGGGCCATATCTAGTTCAACTCTGCTTAGGAAACTGACAAGAACATTAGCTCCTCTTCAGTCCAATACACTGAACTTGCTGGAAGCAGAAACGAGTGCTATTTGCACTGTGTATGGCAATGGGAGTGCAATAGTGACTCTTCTTACCAGAAAACAACTCTTGCTCGTACGAACAGAAACTGCTTGAGATTCAACTCCATTTAGGACTGGGAAACAAACACTAGCTCGCCTTACAAGAAACACACTCTGCTTTTGAGAAAAGAGCACTCTTCTACTCTACTGTGTTTCCTATGGGGTCCGAACAGTGACCTTTCTAAGAAAAAAAAACTGTGCTTTCTACACAAACGGCCATACCTAGTTCAATTCTGCTTAGGAAACTGAGAAGAACAGTAGATCCTCTTCAATCCAATACACTGTATAGGCTGGGAACAGACGCCAGTGCTATTTGCCCTGTGTAGGACAATGGGAGCGCTATAGTGACTCTTCTTACCAGAAAACAACTCTTTCTCGTAGGACCAGAAACTGCATGTGATTCAACTTCATTTAGGACTGAGAAACAAACACTAGCTCGCCTTACAAGAAACACACTCTGCTTTTGAGAAAAGAGCATTCTTCTACTATACTGTGTTTCCTATGGGGTCCGAAAAGTGAGCTTGCTCAGAACAAAAGAACTGTGCTTCCTACACACACGGGCCATATCTAGTTCAACTCTGCTTAGGAAACTGACAAGAACAGTAGTCCTCTTCAGTCCAATACACTGTACTTGCTGGGAACAGACATGAGTGCTATTTGCACTGTGTATGGCAATGGGAGCACAATAGTGACTCTTCTTACCAGAAAACAACGCATGCTCATACAACCAGAAACTGCATGTGACTCAACTCCATTTAGGACTGGGAAACAAACACTAGAATACCTTACAAGAAAAGCACTCTGCTTTTGAGAAAGGAGCACTCATCTACTCTACTGTGTTTCCTTTAGGGCCAGAACAGTGAGCTTGCTCAGAACAAAAGAAATGTGCTTCCTACACACACGGGCCATATCTAGTTCAACTCTGCTTAGAAAACTGAAAAGAACAGTAGCTCCTCTTCAGTCCAATACACTGTACTTGCTGGGAACTGACATGAGTGCTATTTGCACTGTGTATTGCAATGGGAGCACAATAGTGACTCTTCTTACCAGAAAACAAATCATGCTCGTAGGAATAGAAACTGCATATGAGTCAACACCATTTAGGACTGGGAAACAAACGCTAGCTCGCCTTATGAGAAACACACTCTGCTTTTGATAAAAGAGCACTCTTCGACTCTACTGAGTTTCCTATATGGCCAGAACAGTGAGCATGCTCAGAACAAAAGAACTGTGCTTCCTACACACACGGGCCATATCTAGTTCAACTCTGCTTAGGAAACTCACAAGAACATTAGCTCCTCTTCAGTCCAATACACTGTACTTGCTGGAAGCAGAAACGAGTGCTATTTGCACTGTGTATGGCAATGGGAGCACAATAGTGACTCTTCTTACCAGAAAACAACTCTTGCTCCTAGGACCAGATACTGCACGTGATTCAACTCCATTTAGGACTGGGAAGCAAACGGTAGCTCGCCTTACAAGAAACACACTCTGCTTTTGTAAAAGAGCACTCTTCTACTCTACTGTGTTTCCTATAGGGCCAGAACAGTGAGCTTGCTCAGAACAAAAGAACTGTGCTTCCTACACACACGGGCCATATCTAGTTCAACTCTGCTTAGGAAACTGACAAGAACAGTAGCTCCTCTTCAGTCCAATACACTGTACTTGCTGGAAGTAGACGCGAGTGCTATTTGGACTATGTATGGCAATGGGAGTGCAATAGTGACTCTTCTTACGGGAAAACAACTCTTGCTCGTACGAACAGAAACTGCTTGTGATTCAACTCCATTTAGGACTGGGAAACAAACACTAGCTCGCCTTACAAGAAACACACTCTGCTTTTGAGAAAAGATCACTCTTCTACTCTACTGTGTTTCCTATGGGGTCCGAACAGTGACCTTTCTAAGAAAAAAAAACTGTGCTTTCTACACACACGGCCATACCTAGTTCAATTCTGCTTAGGAAACTGAGAAGAACAGTAGATCCTCTTCTATCCAATACACTGTATAGGCTGGGAACAGACGCCAGTGCTATTTGCCCTGTGTAGGACAATGGGAGCGCAATAGTGACTCTTCTAACCAAAAAACAACTCTTGCTCGTAGGACAAGAAACTGCATGGGATTCAACTCCATTTAGGACTGGGAAACAAATGCTAGTTTGCCTTACAAGAAACACAATCTGCTTTTGAGAAAAGAGCACTCTTCTACTCTACTGTGTTTCCTATGGGGTCCGAACAGTGAGCTTGCACAGAACAAATGAACTGTGCTTCCTACTCACATGGGCCATATCTAGTTCAACTCTGCTTAGGAAACTGACAAGTACAGTAGCTCCTCTTCAGTCCAATACACTGTACTTTCTGGGAACAGACGCGAGTGCTATTTGCACTGTGTATGGCAATGGGAGCTCAATAGTGTCTTTCCTTTCCAGAAAACAACTCTTGCTCCTAGGACCAGAAACTGCATGTGATTCAACTCCATTTAGGACTGGGAAACAAACGCTATCTCGACGTACAAGAAACACACTCTGCTTTTGAGAAAAGAGCACTCTTCTACTCTTCTGTGTTTCCTTTGGGGTCCAAATAGTGTGCTTGCTCAGAACAAAAGAACTGTGCTTCCTACACACACGTGCCATATCTAGTTCAACTCTGCTTAGGAAACTGACAAGAACAGTAGCTCCTCTTCAGTCCTATACACTGTACTTGCTGGGAACAGACGCGAGAGCTATTTGCACTGTATATGGCAATGAGAACGCAATTGTGACTTTCCTTACCAGAAAACAACTCTTGCTCGTAGGACCAAAAACTGCATGGGATTCAACTTCATTTCAGACTGGGAAACAAAGGCTAGCTTGCCTTACAAGAAACACACTCTGATTTTGAGAAAAGAGCACTCTTCTACTCTAGAGTGATTCCTATGGGGTCCGAACAGTGAGGTTGCTCAGAACAAAAGAACTGTGCTTCCTACACACACGGGCCATATCTAGTTCAACTCTGCTTAAGAAACTGAGAAGAACAGTAGCTCATCTTCAGTCCAATACACTGTACTTGCTGGGAACAGACGCGAGTGCTCTTTGCACTATGTATGGCAATGGGAGCGCAATAGTAACTTTCCTTACCAGAAAACAACTCTAGCTTGTAGGACCAAAAACTGCATGTGATTCAACTCCATTTAGGACTGGGAAACAAATGCTAGCTCGCCTTACAAGAAAAACACTCTGCTTTTGAGAAAAGAGCACTCTTCTACTCTACTGTGTTTTCTATAGGGGCAAAACAGTGAGCTTGCTCAGAACAAAAGAACTGTGCTTCCTACACACACAGTCATATCTAGTTCAATTCTGCTTATGAAACTGACAAGAACAGTAGATACTCTTCAGTCCCATACACTGTACTTGCTGGGAACAGACGCCAGTGCTATTTGCCCTGTGTATGAAAATGGGGCACAATAGTGACTCTTCTTACCAGAACACAACTCTTGATCGTAGGACCAGAAACTGGATGTGATTCAACTCTATTTAGGACTGGGAAACAAACGCTAGCTCGCCTTACAAGAAACACACTCTGCTTTTGAGAAAAGATCACTCTTCTACTCTACTGTGTTTCCTATGGGGCCAGAATAGTGAGCTTGCTCAGAACAAAAGAACTGTGCTTCCTACACACACGGGCCATATCTAGTTCAATTCTGCTTAGGAAACTGACAAGAACAGTAGCTCCTCAGTCCAATACACTGTACTTGCTGAGAACAGACGCGAGTGCTGTTTGCACTGTGTATGGCAATCGGAGCGCAATAGTGACTTTCCTTACCAGAAAACAACTCTTGCTCATAGGATCAAAAACTGCATGTGATTCAACTCCTTTTACGACTGGGAAACAAACGCTAGCTCGCCTTACGAGAAACACACTTTCCTTTTGAGAAAAGAGCACTCTTCTACTCTACTGTGTTTCCTGTATGGCCAGAACAGTGAGCATGCTCAGAACAAAAGAACTGTGCTTCCTACACACACGGGCCATATCTAGTTCAACTCCGCTAGGAAACTCACAAGAACATTAGCTCCTCTTCAGTCCAATACACTGTACTTGCTGGAAGCAGAAACGAGTGCTATTTGCACTGTGTATGTCAATGGGAGCACAATAGTGACTCTTCTTACCAGAAAACAACTCTTGCTCCTAGGACCAGATACTGCACGTGATTCAACTCCATTTAGGACTGGGAAGCAAACGCTAGCTTGCCTTACAAGAAACACTCTCTGCTTTTGGAAAAGAGCACTCTTCTACTCTACTGTGTTTCCTATAGGGCCAGAAGAGTGAGCTTGCTCAGAACAAAAGAACTGTGCTTCCTACACACACGGGACATATCTAGTTCAACTCTGCTTAGGAAACTGACAAGAACAGTAGCTCCTCTTCAGTCCAATACACTGTACTTGCTGGGAACTGACATGAGTGCTATTTGCACTGTGTATTGCAATGGGAGCACAATAGTGACTCTTCTTACCAGAAAACAACCCTTGCGCATACAACCAGAAACTGCATGTGACTCAACTCCATTTAGGACTGGGAAAGAAACACTAGCGCACCTTACAAGAAACACACTCTGCTTTTGAGAAAAGAGCTCTCTTCTACTCTACTGGGTTTCCTATAGGGTAAGAACAGTGAGCATGCTCATAACGAAAGAACTGTGCTTCCTACACACATGGGCCATATCTAGTTCAACTCTGCTTAGGAAACTGACAAGAACATTAGCTCCTCTTCAGTCCAATACACTGAACTTGCTGGAAGCAGAAACGAGTGCTATTTGCACTGTGTATGGCAAAGGGAGCACAATAGTGACACTTCTTACCAGAAAACTACTCTTGCTCATAGGACCAGATACTGCACGTGATTCAACTCCATTTAAGCCTGGGAAACAAACACTAGCTCGCCTTACAAGAAACACACTCTGCTTTTGGAAAAGAGCACTCTTCTACTCTACTGGGTTTCCTATAGGGCCAGAACAGTGAGCTTGCTCAGAACAAAAGAACTGTGCTTCCTACACACACGGGCCATATCTAGTTCAACTCTGTTTCGGAAACTGACAAGAACAGTAGCTCCTCTTCAGTCCAATACACTGTACTTGCTGGAAGCAGAAGCTAGGGTTATTTGCACTCTTTATGGCAATGGGTGCGCAATAGTGACTCTTCTTACCAGAAAACAACTCTTGCTCGTAGGATCAGATCTTGCATGTGATTCAACTCCATTTAAGACTGGGAAACAAACACTAGCTCGCCTTACAAGAAACACACTCTGCTTTTGAGAAAAGAGGACTCTTCTCCTCTACTGTGTTTCCTATCGGGCCCGAACAGTAAGCTTGCTCAGAACAAAAGAACTGTGTTTCCTACATATACGGGCCATATGTAGTTCAACTCTGCTTAGGAAACTGACAAGAACAGTAGCTCCTCTTCAGTCCAATACACTGTACTTGCTGGGAACAGACGCGAGTGCTATTTGCACTATGTATCTCCATGGGAGCACAGTAGTGACTCTTCTTACCAGAAAACAAATCTTGCTCGTAGGAATAGAAACTGCATATGAGTCAACTCCATTTAGGACTGGGAAACAAACGCTAGGTCGCCTTACGAGAAACACACTCTGCTTTTGAGAAAAGAGCACTCTTCGACTCTACTGAGTTTCCTATATGGCCAGAACAGTGAGCATGCTCAGAACAAAAGAACTGTGCTTCCTACACACACGGGCCATATCTAGTTCAACTCTGCTTAGGAAACTCACAAGAACATTAGCTCCTCTTCAGTCCAATACACTGTACTTGCTGGAAGCAGAAACGAGTGCTATTTGCACTGTGTATGGCAATGGGAGCACAATAGTGACTCTTCTTACCAGAAAACAACTCTTGCTCCTAGGACCAGATACTGCACGTGATTCAACTCCATTTAGGACTGGGAAGCAAACGCTAGCTCGCCTTACAAGAAACACACTCTGCTTTTGTAAAAGAGCACTCTTCTACTCTACTGTGTTTCCTATAGGGCCAGAACAGTGAGCTTGCTCAGAACAAAAGAACTGTGCTTCCTACACACAGGGGCCATATCTAGTTCAACTCTGCTTAGGAAACTGACAAGAACATTAGCTCCTCTTCAGTCCAATACACTGTACTTGCTGGAAGTAGACGCGAGTGCTATTTGGACTGTGTATGGCAATGGGAGTGCAATAGTGACTCTTCTTACGGGAAAACAACTCTTGCTCGTACGAACAGAAACTGCTTGTGATTCAACTCCATTTAGGACTGGGAAACAAACAGTAGCTCGCCTTACAAGAAACACACTCTTCTTTTGAGAAAAGATCACTCTTCTACTCTACTGTGTTTCCTATGGGGTCCGAACAGTGACCTTTCTAAGAAAAAAAACTGTGCTTTCTACACACACGGCCATACCTAGTTCAATTCTGCTTAGGAAACTGAGAAGAACAGTAGATCCTCTTCAATCCAATACACTGTATAGGCTGGGAACAGACGCCAGTGCTATTTGCCCTGTGTAGGACAATGGGAGCACAATAGTGACTCTTCTTACCAAAAAACAACTCTTGCTCGTAGGACAAGAAACTGCATGGGATTCAACTCCATTTAGGACTGGGAAACAAACGCTAGTTTGCCTTACAAGAAACACAATCTGCTTTTGAGAAAAGAGCACTCTTCTACTCTACTGTGTTTCCTATGGGGTCCGAACAGTGAGCTTGCACAGAACAAATGAACTGTGCTTCCTACTCACATGGGCCATATCTAGTTCAACTCTGCTTAGGAAACTGACAAGTACAGTAGCTCCTCTTCAGTCCAATACACTGTACTTTCTGGGAACAGACTCAAGTGCTATTTGCACTGTGTATGGCAATGGGAGTGCAATAGCGACTCTTCTTACCAGAAAAAAACTGTTGCTCGTAGGAATAGAAGCTGCATGTGATTCACCTCCATTTAGGACTGGGAAAGAAACACTAGCTCGCTTTACAAAAAACAAACTCTGCTTTTGAGAAAAGAGCACTCTTGTACTCTACTGTGTCTCCTGTATGGCCAGAACAGTGAGCTGACTCAGAAAAAAAGAACTGTGTTTCCTACACAAACGGGCCATATCTAGTTCAACTCTGCCTAGGAAACTGACAAGAACAGTAGCTCCTCTTCAGTCCAATACACTGTACTTGCTGGAAACAGACGTGAGTGCTATTTGCACTGTGTATGGCAATGGGAGCTCATTAGTGTCTTTCCTTTCCAGAAAACAACTCTTGCTCCTAGGACCAGAAACTGCATGTGATTCAACTCCATTTAAGACTGGGAAACAAACGCTAGCTCATCTTACAAGAAACATACTCTGCTTTTGAGAAAAGAGCACTCTTCTACTCTACCGGGTTTCCTACGGGGTCCGAACAGTGAGCTTGCTCAGAAAGAAGAACTGTGATTCCTACACACAAGGGCCATATCTAGTTCAACTCTGCTTATGAAACTGACAAGAACAGAAGCTCCTCTTCAGTCCAATACACTATACTTGCTGGGAACAGTCGCGACTGCTATTTGCACTGTGTATGGCAATGGGAGCACAATAGTGACTTTTTTTACCAGAAAACAATTCTTGCTACTAAGTCCAGAAACTGCATGGGATTCAACTCCATTTAGGACTGGGAAACAAACGCTATCTCGCCTTACAAGAAACACACTCTGCTTTTGAGAAAAGAGCACTCTTCTACTCTACTGTGTTTCCTATAGGGTTAGAAGAGTGAGCTTGCTCAGAACAAAAGAACTGTGCTTCCTACACACGGGCCATATCTAGTCCAACAATGCTTAGGAAACTGACAAGAACAGTAGCTCCTCTTCAGTACAATACACTGTACTTGCTAGAAGCAGAAGCTAGTGTTATTTGCACTGTGTATGGCAATGGGTGCGCAATAGTGACTCTCCTTACCAGAAAACAACTCTTGCTCGTAGGATCAGATCCTGCATGTGATTCAACTCCATTTAGGACTGGGAAAAAAACGCTAGCTCGCCTTACAAAAACCACTCTGCTTTTGAGAAAAGAGCACTCTTCTACTCTACTGTGTTTCCTATAGGGCCAGAAGAGAGAGCTTGCTCAGAACAAAAGAAGTGTTCTTCCTACACACACGGGCCATATCTAGTTCAACTCTGCTTAAGAAACTGACAAGAACAGTAGCTCCTCTTCAGTCCAATACACTGTACTTGCTGAAAGCACAAACGAGTGCTCTTTGCACTTTGTATGGCAATGGGAGCGCAATAGTGACTCTTCTTACCAGAAAACAACTCTTGCTTGTAGGACCAGATACTGCATGTGATTCTACTCCATTTATAACTGGGAAACAAACTCTAGCTCCCCTTACAAGAAACACACTCTGCTTTTGGAAAAGAGCACTCTTCTACTCTACTGTGTTTCCTATAGGGCCAAAACAGTGAGCTTGCTCAGAACAAAAGAACTGTGCTTCCTAAACACACGGGCCATATCTAGTTTAACTGTGCTTAAGAAACTGACAAGAACAGTAGCTCCCCTTCAGTCCAATACACTGTACTTGCTGGGAACAGACGCGAGTGCCATTTGCACTGTGTATGGCAATGGGAGCGCAATAGTGACTTTCCTTACCCGAAAACAACTCTTGCTCGTAGGACCAAAAACTGCATGTGATTCAACTCCATTTAGGACTGGGAAACAAACGTTAGCTCGCCTTACAAGAAACACATTCTGGTTTTGAGAAAAGAGCACTCTTCTACTCTACTGTGTTTTCTGTAGGGCCAGAACAGTGAGCTGGCTCACAACAAAAGAACTGTGCTTCCTACACACACAGGCCATATCTAGTTCAACACTGCTTAGGAAACTGACAAGAACAGTAGCTCCTCTTCAGTCCAATTAACTGTACTTGCTGGAAACAGACGCGAGTGGTATTTGCACTATGTATGGCAATGGGAGCTCAATAGTGTCTTTCCTTTCCAGAAAACAACTCTTGCTCCTAGGACCAGAAACTGCATGTGATTCAACTCCATTTAGGACTGGGAAACAAACGCTATCTCGACGTACAAGAAACACACTCTGCTTTTGAGAAAAGAGCACTCTTCTACTCTTCTGTGTTTCCTTTGGGGTCCAAACAGTGTGCTTGCTCAGAACAAAAGAACTGTGCTTCCTACACACACGGGCCATATCTAGTTCAACTCTGCTTAGGAAACTGACAAGAACAGTAGCTCCTCTTCAGTCCAATACACTGTACTTGCTGGGAACAGACGTGAGAGCTATTTGCACTGTATATGGCAATGAGAACGCAATTGTGACTTTCCTTACCAGAAAACAACTCTTGCTCGTAGGACCAAAAACTGCATGGGATTCAACTTCATTTCAGACTGGGAAACAAAGGCTAGCTTGCCTTAAAAGAAACACACTCTGATTTTGAGAAAAGAGCACTCTTCTACTCTAGAGTGATTCCTATGGGGTCCGAACAGTGAGGTTGCTCAGAACAAAAGAACTGTGCTTCCTACACACACGGGCCATATCTAGTTCAACTCTGCTTAAGAAACTGAGAAGAACAGTAGCTCATCTTCAGTCCAATACACTGTACTTGCTGGGAACAGACGCGAGTGCTATTTGCACTATGTTTGGCAATGGGAGAGCAATAGTAACTTTCCTTACCAGAAAACAACTCTAGCTCGTAGGACCAAAAAGTGCATGTCATTCAACTCCATTAAGGACTGGGAAACAAATGCTAGCTCGCCTTACAAGAAAAACACTCTGCTTTTGAGAAAAGAGCACTCTTCTACTCTACTGTGTTTCCTATAGGGGCAAAACAGTGAGCTTGCTCAGAACAAAAGAACTGTGCTTCCTACACACACAGTCATATCTAGTTCAATTCTGCTTATGAAACTGACAAGAACAGTAGATACTCTTCAGTCCCATACACTGTACTTGCTGGGAACAGACGCCAGTGCTATTTGCCCTGTGTATGAAAATGGGGCACAATAGTGACTCTTCTTACCAGAACACAACTCTTGCTCGTAGGACCAGAAACTGGATGTGATCCAACTCTATTTAGGACTGGGAAACAAACGCTAGCTCGCCTTACAAGAAACACACTCTGCTTTTGAGAAAAGATCACTCTTCTACTCTACTGTGTTTCCTATGGGGCCAGAATAGTGAGCTTGCTCAGAACAAAAGAACTGTGCTTCCTACACACACGGGCCATATCTAGTTCAATTCTGCTTAGGAAACTGACAAGAACAGTAGCTCCTCAGTCCAATACACTGTACTTGCTGAGAACAGACGCGAGTGCTGTTTGCACTGTGTATGGCAATCGGAGCGCAATAGTGACTTTCCTTACCAGAAAACAACTCTTGCTCATAGTATCAAAAACTGCATGTGATTCAACTCCTTTTAGGACTGGGAAACAAACGCTTGCTCGCCTTAGGAGAAACACATTCTGCTTTTGAGAAAAGATCACTCTTCTACTCTACTGTGTTTTTTATAGGGCCAGAACAGTAAGCTTGCTCAGAACAAAAGAACTGTGGTTCCTACACACACGGCCATATCTAGTTCAATTCTGCTTAGGAAACTGGCAACAACAGTAGCTCCTCTTCAGTCCGATACACTGTACATGCTGGGAACAGATGCCAGTGCTATTTGCCCTTTGTATGACAATGGAAGCGCAATAGTGACTCTTCTTACCAGAAAACAACTCTTGATCGTAGGACCAGAAACTGCATGTGATTGAACTCCATTTAGGACTGGGAAACAAATGCTAGCTCGCCTTACAAGAAACACACTCTGCTTTTGAGAAAAGAGCACTCTTCTACTCTACTGTGTTTCCTATGGGATCCTAACAGTAGCTTGCTCAGAACAAAAGAACTGTGCTTCCTACACACGGGCCATATCTAGTTCAACTCTGCTTAGGAAACTGACAAGAACAGTAGCTCCTCTTCTGTCCAATACACTGTACATGCTGGGAACAGACGCCAATGATATTTGCCCTGTATATGACAATGGCAGCGCAATAGTGACTCTTCTTACCAGAAAACAACTCTTGCTCATAGGACCAGAAACTGCATGTGATTCAACTCCATTTAGGACTGAGAAACAAACACTAGCTCGCCTTACAAGAAACACACATTACTTTTGAGAAAAGAGCACTCTTCTACTCTGCTGTGTTTCCTATGGGGTCCAAACAGTGAGCTTGCTCAGAACAAAAGAACTGTGCTTCCTACACACATGGGCCATATCTAGTTCAACTCTGCTTAGGAAACTGACAAGAACAGTAGCTCCTCTTCAGTCCAATACACTGTACTTGATGGGAACAGACGCGAGTCCTATTTGCACTGTGTGTGGCAATGGGAGGGCAGCAGTGACTTTCCTTACCAGAAAACAACTCTTGCTTGTAGGACCAAAAACTGCATGTGATTCAACTCCATTTATGACTGGGAAACAAACGCTAGCTAGCCTTACAAGAAACACACTCTGCTTTTGAGAAAAGAGCACTCTTCTACTCTACTGGGTTTCCTATAGGGCCAGAGCAGTGAGCATGCTCAGAACAAAAGAACTGTGCTTCCTACACACACGGCCATATCTAGTTCAATTCTCCTTAGGAAACTGACAAGAACAGTAGATCCTCTTCAGTTCCATACACTGTACTTGCTGGGAACAGACGCCAGTGCTATTTGCCCTGTGTATGACAATGGGAGCGCAATAGTGACTCTTCTAACCAGAAAACAACTCTTGCTCATAGGACCAGAAATTACATGTGATTCAACTCCATTTAGGACTGGAAAACAAACGCTAGCTCACCTTACAAGAAACACACTCTGCTTTTGTGAAAAGATCACTATCTACTCTACTATGTTTCCTATAAGGGACAGAACAGTGAGCTTGCTCAGAACAAAAGAACTGAGATTCCTAAACACAGGGGTCATATCTAGTTCAACTCTGCTTAGGAAACTGACAAGAACAGTATCTCCTCTTAAGTCCAATACACTGTACTTGCTGGGAACAGACGCGAGTGCTATTTGCACTGTGTATGGCAATGGGAGCACAATAGTGACTTTCCTTACCAGAAAACAACTCTTGCTCGTAGGATCAAAAACTGCATGTGATTCAACTCCATTTAGGACTGGGAAACAAATGCTAGCTCGCCTTACGAGAAACACACTTTCCTTTTGAGAAAAGAGCACTCTTCTACTCTACTGTGTTTCCTATATGGCCAGAACAGTGAGCATGCTCAGAACAAAAGAACTGTGCTTCCTACACACGGGCCATATCTAGTTCAACTCCGCTAGGAAACTCACAAGAACATTAGCTCCTCTTCACTCCAATACACTGTACTTGCTGGAAGCAGAAACGAGTGCTATTTGCACTGTGTATGTCAATGGGAGCACAATAGTGACTCTTCTTACCAGAAAACAACTCTTGCTCCTAGGACCAGATACTGCACGTGATTCAACTCCATTTAGGACTGGGAAGCAAACGCTAGCTTGCCTTACAAGAAACACACTCTGCTTTTGGAAAAGAGCACTCTTCTACTCTACTGGGTTTCCTATAGGGCCAGAAGAGTGAGCTTGCTCAGAACAAAAGAACTGTGCTTCCTACACACACGGGACATATCTAGTTCAACTCTGCTTAGGAAACTGACAAGAACAGTAGCTCCTCTTCAGTCCAATACACTGTACTTGCTGGGAACTGACATGAGTGCTATTTGCACTGTGTATTGCAATGGGAGCACAATAGTGACTCTTCTTACCAGAAAACAACCCTTGCGCATACGACCAGAAACTGCATGTGACTCAACTCCATTTAGGACTGGGAAACAAACACTAGCTCACCTTACAAGAAACACACTCTGCTTTTGAGAAAAGAGGACTCTTCTCCTCTACTGTGTTTCCTATCGGGCCCGAACATTAGCTTGCTCAGAACAAAAGAACTGTGATTCCTACATATACGGGCCATATGTAGTTCAACTCTGCTTAGGAAACTGACAAGAACAGTAGCTCCTCTTCAGTCCAATACACTGTACTTGCTGGGAACAGACGCGAGTGCTATTTGCACTATGTATCTCCATGGGAGCACAATAGTGACTCTTCTTACCAGAAAACAAATCTTGCTCGTAGGAATAGAAACTGCATATGAGTCAACTCCATTTAGGACTGGGAAACAAACGCTAGCTCGCCTTACGAGAAACACACTCTGCTTTTGAGAAAAGAGCACTCTTCGACTCTACTGAGTTTCCTATATGGCCAGAACAGTGAGCATGCTCAGAACAAAAGAACTGTGCTTCCTACACACAAGGGCCATATCTAGTTCAACTCTGCTTAGGAAACTCACTAGAACATTAGCTCCTCTTCAGTCCAATACACTGTACTTGCTGGAAGCAGAAAAGAGTGCTATTTGCACTGTGTATGGCAAAGGGAGCACAATAGTGACTCTTCTTACCAGAAAACAACTCTTGCTCCTAGGACCAGATACTGCACGTGATTCAACTCCATTTAAGACTGGGAAGCAAACGCTAGCTCGCCTTACAAGAAACACACTCTGCTTTTGTAAAAGAGCACTCTTCTACTCTACTGTGTTTCCTATAGGGCCAGAACAGTGAGCTTGCTCAGAACAAAAGTACTGTGCTTCCTACACACACGGGCCATATCTAGTTCAACTCTGCTTAGGAAACTGACAAGAACAGTAGCTCCTCTTCAGTCCAATACACTGTACTTGCTGGAAGTAGACGCGAGTGCTATTTGGACTGTGTATGGCAATGGGAGTGCAATAGTGACTCTTCTTACGGGAAAACAACTCTTGCTCGTACGAACAGAAACTGCTTGTGATTCAACTCCATTTAGGACTGGGAAACAAACAGTAGCTCGCCTTACAAGAAACACACTCTTCTTTTGAGAAAAGATCACTCTTCTACTCTACTGTGTTTCCTATGGGGTCCGAACAGTGACCTTTCTAAGAAAAAAAACTGTGCTTTCTACACACACGGCCATACCTAGTTCAATTCTGCTTAGGAAACTGAGAAGAACAGTAGATCCTCTTCAATCCAATACACTGTATAGGCTGGGAACAGACGCCAGTGCTATTTGCCCTGTGTAGGACAATGGGAGCACAATAGTGACTCTTCTTACCAAAAAACAACTCTTGCTCGTAGGACAAGAAACTGCATGGGATTCAACTCCATTTAGGACTGGGAAACAAACGCTAGTTTGCCTTACAAGAAACACAATCTGCTTTTGAGAAAAGAGCACTCTTCTACTCTACTGTGTTTCCTATGGGGTCCGAACAGTGAGCTTGCACAGAACAAATGAACTGTGCTTCCTACTCACATGGGCCATATCTAGTTCAACTCTGCTTAGGAAACTGACAAGTACAGTAGCTCCTCTTCAGTCCAATACACTGTACTTTCTGGGAACAGACTCAAGTGCTATTTGCACTGTGTATGGCAATGGGAGTGCAATAGCGACTCTTCTTACCAGAAAAAAACTGTTGCTCGTAGGAATAGAAGCTGCATGTGATTCACCTCCATTTAGGACTGGGAAAGAAACACTAGCTCGCTTTACAAAAAACAAACTCTGCTTTTGAGAAAAGAGCACTCTTGTACTCTACTGTGTCTCCTGTATGGCCAGAACAGTGAGCTGACTCAGAAAAAAAGAACTGTGTTTCCTACACAAACGGGCCATATCTAGTTCAACTCTGCCTAGGAAACTGACAAGAACAGTAGCTCCTCTTCAGTCCAATACACTGTACTTGCTGGAAACAGACGTGAGTGCTATTTGCACTGTGTATGGCAATGGGAGCTCATTAGTGTCTTTCCTTTCCAGAAAACAACTCTTGCTCCTAGGACCAGAAACTGCATGTGATTCAACTCCATTTAAGACTGGGAAACAAACGCTAGCTCATCTTACAAGAAACATACTCTGCTTTTGAGAAAAGAGCACTCTTCTACTCTACCGGGTTTCCTACGGGGTCCGAACAGTGAGCTTGCTCAGAAAGAAGAACTGTGATTCCTACACACAAGGGCCATATCTAGTTCAACTCTGCTTATGAAACTGACAAGAACAGAAGCTCCTCTTCAGTCCAATACACTATACTTGCTGGGAACAGTCGCGACTGCTATTTGCACTGTGTATGGCAATGGGAGCACAATAGTGACTTTTTTTACCAGAAAACAATTCTTGCTACTAAGTCCAGAAACTGCATGGGATTCAACTCCATTTAGGACTGGGAAACAAACGCTAGCTCGCCTTACAAGAAACACACTCTGCTTTTGAGAAAAGAGCACTCTTCTACTCTACTGTGTTTCCTATAGGGTTAGAAGAGTGAGCTTGCTCAGAACAAAAGAACTGTGCTTCCTACACACGGGCCATATCTAGTCCAACAATGCTTAGGAAACTGACAAGAACAGTAGCTCCTCTTCAGTACAATACACTGTACTTGCTAGAAGCAGAAGCTAGTGTTATTTGCACTGTGTATGGCAATGGGTGCGCAATAGTGACTCTCCTTACCAGAAAACAACTCTTGCTCGTAGGATCAGATCCTGCATGTGATTCAACTCCATTTAGGACTGGGAAAAAAACGCTAGCTCGCCTTACAAAAACCACTCTGCTTTTGAGAAAAGAGCACTCTTCTACTCTACTGTGTTTCCTATAGGGCCAGAAGAGAGAGCTTGCTCAGAACAAAAGAAGTGTTCTTCCTACACACACGGGCCATATCTAGTTCAACTCTGCTTAAGAAACTGACAAGAACAGTAGCTCCTCTTCAGTCCAATACACTGTACTTGCTGAAAGCACAAACGAGTGCTCTTTGCACTTTGTATGGCAATGGGAGCGCAATAGTGACTCTTCTTACCAGAAAACAACTCTTGCTTGTAGGACCAGATACTGCATGTGATTCTACTCCATTTATAACTGGGAAACAAACTCTAGCTCCCCTTACTAGAAACACACTCTGCTTTTGGAAAAGAGCACTCTTCTACTCTACTGTGTTTCCTATAGGGCCAAAACAGTGAGCTTGCTCAGAACAAAAGAACTGTGCTTCCTAAACACACGGGCCATATCTAGTTTAACTGTGCTTAAGAAACTGACAAGAACAGTAGCTCCCCTTCAGTCCAATACACTGTACTTGCTGGGAACAGACGCGAGTGCTATTTGCACTGTGTATGGCAATGGGAGCGCAATAGTGACTTTCCTTACCCGAAAACAACTCTTGCTCGTAGGACCAAAAACTGCATGTGATTCAACTCCATTTAGGACTGGGAAACAAACGTTAGCTCGCCTTACAAGAAACACATTCTGGTTTTGAGAAAAGAGCACTCTTCTACTCTACTGTGTTTTCTGTAGGGCCAGAACAGTGAGCTGGCTCACAACAAAAGAACTGTGCTTCCTACACACACAGGCCATATCTAGTTCAACACTGCTTAGGAAACTGACAAGAACAGTAGCTCCTCTTCAGTCCAATTAACTGTACTTGCTGGAAACAGACGCGAGTGGTATTTGCACTATGTATGGCAATGGGAGCTCAATAGTGTCTTTCCTTTCCAGAAAACAACTCTTGCTCCTAGGACCAGAAACTGCATGTGATTCAACTCCATTTAGGACTGGGAAACAAACGCTATCTCGACGTACAAGAAACACACTCTGCTTTTGAGAAAAGAGCACTCTTCTACTCTTCTGTGTTTCCTTTGGGGTCCAAACAGTGTGCTTGCTCAGAACAAAAGAACTGTGCTTCCTACACACACGGGCCATATCTAGTTCAACTCTGCTTAGGAAACTGACAAGAACAGTAGCTCCTCTTCAGTCCAATACACTGTACTTGCTGGGAACAGACGCGAGAGCTATTTGCACTGTATATGGCAATGAGAACGCAATTGTGACTTTCCTTACCAGAAAACAACTCTTGCTCGTAGGACCAAAAACTGCATGGGATTCAACTTCATTTCAGACTGGGAAACAAAGGCTAGCTTGCCTTACAAGAAACACACTCTGATTTTGAGAAAAGAGCACTCTTCTACTCTAGAGTGATTCCTATGGGGTCCGAACAGTGAGGTTGCTCAGAACAAAAGAACTGTGCTTCCTACACACACGGGCCATATCTAGTTCAACTCTGCTTAAGAAACTGAGAAGAACAGTAGCTCATCTTCAGTCCAATACACTGTACTTGCTGGGAACAGACGCGAGTGCTATTTGCACTATGTTTGGCAATGGGAGAGCAATAGTAACTTTCCTTACCAGAAAACAACTCTAGCTCGTAGGACCAAAAAGTGCATGTCATTCAACTCCATTAAGGACTGGGAAACAAATGCTAGCTCGCCTTACAAGAAAAACACTCTGCTTTTGAGAAAAGAGCACTCTTCTACTCTACTGTGTTTCCTATAGGGACAAAACAGTGAGCTTGCTCAGAACAAAAGAACTGTGCTTCCTACACACACAGTCATATCTAGTTCAATTCTGCTTATGAAACTGACAAGAACAGTAGATACTCTTCAGTCCCATACACTGTACTTGCTGGGAACAGACGCCAGTGCTATTTGCCCTGTGTATGAAAATGGGGCACAATAGTGACTCTTCTTACCAGAACACAACTCTTGCTCGTAGGACCAGAAACTGGATGTGATCCAACTCTATTTAGGACTGGGAAACAAACGCTAGCTCGCCTTACAAGAAACACACTCTGCTTTTGAGAAAAGATCACTCTTCTACTCTACTGTGTTTCCTATGGGGCCAGAATAGTGAGCTTGCTCAGAACAAAAGAACTGTGCTTCCTACACACACGGGCCATATCTAGTTCAATTCTGCTTAGGAAACTGACAAGAACAGTAGCTCCTCAGTCCAATACACTGTACTTGCTGAGAACAGACGCGAGTGCTGTTTGCACTGTGTATGGCAATCGGAGCGCAATAGTGACTTTCCTTACCAGAAAACAACTCTTGCTCATAGTATCAAAAACTGCATGTGATTCAACTCCTTTTAGGACTGGGAAACAAACGCTTGCTCGCCTTAGGAGAAACACATTCTGCTTTTGAGAAAAGATCACTCTTCTACTCTACTGTGTTTTTTATAGGGCCAGAACAGTAAGCTTGCTCAGAACAAAAGAACTGTGGTTCCTACACACACGGCCATATCTAGTTCAATTCTGCTTAGGAAACTGGCAACAACAGTAGCTCCTCTTCAGTCCGATACACTGTACATGCTGGGAACAGATGCCAGTGCTATTTGCCCTTTGTATGACAATGGAAGCGCAATAGTGACTCTTCTTACCAGAAAACAACTCTTGATCGTAGGACCAGAAACTGCATGTGATTGAACTCCATTTAGGACTGGGAAACAAATGCTAGCTCGCCTTACAAGAAACACACTCTGCTTTTGAGAAAAGAGCACTCTTCTACTCTACTGTGTTTCCTATGGGATCCTAACAGTAGCTTGCTCAGAACAAAAGAACTGTGCTTCCTACACACGGGCCATATCTAGTTCAACTCTGCTTAGGAAACTGACAAGAACAGTAGCTCCTCTTCTGTCCAATACACTGTACATGCTGGGAACAGACGCCAATGATATTTGCCCTGTATATGACAATGGCAGCGCAATAGTGACTCTTCTTACCAGAAAACAACTCTTGCTCATAGGACCAGAAACTGCATGTGATTCAACTCCATTTAGGACTGAGAAACAAACACTAGCTCGCCTTACAAGAAACACACATTACTTTTGAGAAAAGAGCACTCTTCTACTCTGCTGTGTTTCCTATGGGGTCCAAACAGTGAGCTTGCTCAGAACAAAAGAACTGTGCTTCCTACACACATGGGCCATATCTAGTTCAACTCTGCTTAGGA
This sequence comes from Peromyscus eremicus, assembly GCF_949786415.1. NCBI lineage: Eukaryota > Metazoa > Chordata > Mammalia > Rodentia > Cricetidae > Peromyscus > Peromyscus eremicus. Next base: position 87,830 of record NW_026735051.1, on the reverse strand, counting down.
AACTGACAAGAACAGTAGCTCCTCTTCAGTCCAATACACTGTACTTGATGGGAACAGACGCGAGTCCTATTTGCACTGTGTGTGGCAATGGGAGGGCAGCAGTGACTTTCCTTACCAGAAAACAACTCTTGCTTGTAGGACCAAAAACTGCATGTGATTCAACTCCATTTATGACTGGGAAACAAACGCTAGCTAGCCTTACAAGAAACACACTCTGCTTTTGAGAAAAGAGCACTCTTCTACTCTACTGGGTTTCCTATAGGGCCAGAGCAGTGAGCATGCTCAGAACAAAAGAACTGTGCTTCCTACACACACGGCCATATCTAGTTCAATTCTCCTTAGGAAACTGACAAGAACAGTAGATCCTCTTCAGTTCCATACACTGTACTTGCTGGGAACAGACGCCAGTGCTATTTGCCCTGTGTATGACAATGGGAGCGCAATAGTGACTCTTCTAACCAGAAAACAACTCTTGCTCATAGGACCAGAAATTACATGTGATTCAACTCCATTTAGGACTGGAAAACAAACGCTAGCTCACCTTACAAGAAACACACTCTGCTTTTGTGAAAAGATCACTATCTACTCTACTATGTTTCCTATAAGGGACAGAACAGTGAGCTTGCTCAGAACAAAAGAACTGAGATTCCTAAACACAGGGGTCATATCTAGTTCAACTCTGCTTAGGAAACTGACAAGAACAGTATCTCCTCTTAAGTCCAATACACTGTACTTGCTGGGAACAGACGCGAGTGCTATTTGCACTGTGTATGGCAATGGGAGCACAATAGTGACTTTCCTTACCAGAAAACAACTCTTGCTCGTAGGATCAAAAACTGCATGTGATTCAACTCCATTTAGGACTGGGAAACAAATGCTAGCTCGCCTTACGAGAAACACACTTTCCTTTTGAGAAAAGAGCACTCTTCTACTCTACTGTGTTTCCTATATGGCCAGAACAGTGAGCATGCTCAGAACAAAAGAACTGTGCTTCCTACACACGGGCCATATCTAGTTCAACTCCGCTAGGAAACTCACAAGAACATTAGCTCCTCTTCACTCCAATACATTGTACTTGCTGGAAGCAGAAACGAGTGCTATTTGCACTGTGTATGTCAATGGGAGCACAATAGTGACTCTTCTTACCAGAAAACAACTCTTGCTCCTAGGACCAGATACTGCACGTGATTCAACTCCATTTAGGACTGGGAAGCAAACGCTAGCTTGCCTTACAAGAAACACACTCTGCTTTTGGAAAAGAGCACTCTTCTACTCTACTGGGTTTCCTATAGGGCCAGAAGAGTGAGCTTGCTCAGAACAAAAGAACTGTGCTTCCTACACACACGGGACATATCTAGTTCAACTCTGCTTAGGAAACTGACAAGAACAGTAGCTCCTCTTCAGTCCAATACACTGTACTTGCTGGGAACTGACATGAGTGCTATTTGCACTGTGTATTGCAATGGGAGCACAATAGTGACTCTTCTTACCAGAAAACAACCCTTGCGCATACGACCAGAAACTGCATGTGACTCAACTCCATTTAGGACTGGGAAACAAACACTAGCTCACCTTACAAGAAACACACTCTGCTTTTGAGAAAAGAGGACTCTTCTCCTCTACTGTGTTTCCTATCGGGCCCGAACATTAAGCTTGCTCAGAACAAAAGAACTGTGATTCCTACATATACGGGCCATATGTAGTTCAACTCTGCTTAGGAAACTGACAAGAACAGTAGCTCCTCTTCAGTCCAATACACTGTACTTGCTGGGAACAGACGCGAGTGCTATTTGCACTATGTATCTCCATGGGAGCACAATAGTGACTCTTCTTACCAGAAAACAAATCTTGCTCGTAGGAATAGAAACTGCATATGAGTCAACTCCATTTAGGACTGGGAAACAAACGCTAGCTCGCCTTACGAGAAACACACTCTGCTTTTGAGAAAAGAGCACTCTTCGACTCTACTGAGTTTCCTATATGGCCAGAACAGTGAGCATGCTCAGAACAAAAGAACTGTGCTTCCTACACACAAGGGCCATATCTAGTTCAACTCTGCTTAGGAAACTCACTAGAACATTAGCTCCTCTTCAGTCCAATACACTGTACTTGCTGGAAGCAGAAAAGAGTGCTATTTGCACTGTGTATGGCAAAGGGAGCACAATAGTGACTCTTCTTACCAGAAAACAACTCTTGCTCCTAGGACCAGATACTGCACGTGATTCAACTCCATTTAAGACTGGGAAGCAAACGCTAGCTCGCCTTACAAGAAACACACTCTGCTTTTGTAAAAGAGCACTCTTCTACTCTACTGTGTTTCCTATAGGGCCAGAACAGTGAGCTTGCTCAGAACAAAAGTACTGTGCTTCCTACACACACGGGCCATATCTAGTTCAACTCTGCTTAGGAAACTGACAAGAACAGTAGCTCCTCTTCAGTCCAATACACTGTACTTGCTGGAAGTAGACGCGAGTGCTATTTGGACTCTGTATGGCAATGGGAGTGCAATAGTGACTCTTCTTACGGGAAAACAACTCTTGCTCGTACGAACAGAAACTGCTTGTGATTCAACTCCATTTAGGACTGGGAAACAAACAGTAGCTCGCCTTACAAGAAACACACTCTTCTTTTGAGAAAAGATCACTCTTCTACTCTACTGTGTTTCCTATGGGGTCCGAACAGAGACCTTTCTAAGAAAAAAAACTGTGCTTTCTACACACACGGCCATACCTAGTTCAATTCTGCTTAGGAAACTGAGAAGAACAGTAGATCCTCTTCAATCCAATACACTGTATAGGCTGGGAACAGACGCCAGTGCTATTTGCCCTGTGTAGGACAATGGGAGCACAATAGTGACTCTTCTTACCAAAAAACAACTCTTGCTCGTAGGACAAGAAACTGCATGGGATTCAACTCCATTTAGGACTGGGAAACAAACGCTAGTTTGCCTTACAAGAAACACAATCTGCTTTTGAGAAAAGAGCACTCTTCTACTCTACTGTGTTTCCTATGGGGTCCGAACAGTGAGCTTGCACAGAACAAATGAACTGTGCTTCCTACTCACATGGGCCATATCTAGTTCAACTCTGCTTAGGAAACTGACAAGTACAGTAGCTCCTCTTCAGTCCAATACACTGTACTTTCTGGGAACAGACTCAAGTGCTATTTGCACTGTGTATGGCAATGGGAGTGCAATAGCGACTCTTCTTACCAGAAAAAAACTGTTGCTCGTAGGAATAGAAGCTGCATGTGATTCACCTCCATTTAGGACTGGGAAAGAAACACTAGCTCGCTTTACAAAAAACAAACTCTGCTTTTGAGAAAAGAGCACTCTTGTACTCTACTGTGTCTCCTGTATGGCCAGAACAGTGAGCTGACTCAGAAAAAAAGAACTGTGTTTCCTACACAAACGGGCCATATCTAGTTCAACTCTGCCTAGGAAACTGACAAGAACAGTAGCTCCTCTTCAGTCCAATACACTGTACTTGCTGGAAACAGACGTGAGTGCTATTTGCACTGTGTATGGCAATGGGAGCTCATTAGTGTCTTTCCTTTCCAGAAAACAACTCTTGCTCCTAGGACCAGAAACTGCATGTGATTCAACTCCATTTAAGACTGGGAAACAAACGCTAGCTCATCTTACAAGAAACATACTCTGCTTTTGAGAAAAGAGCACTCTTCTACTCTACCGGGTTTCCTACGGGGTCCGAACAGTGAGCTTGCTCAGAAAGAAGAACTGTGATTCCTACACACAAGGGCCATATCTAGTTCAACTCTGCTTATGAAACTGACAAGAACAGAAGCTCCTCTTCAGTCCAATACACTATACTTGCTGGGAACAGTCGCGACTGCTATTTGCACTGTGTATGGCAATGGGAGCACAATAGTGACTTTTTTTACCAGAAAACAATTCTTGCTACTAAGTCCAGAAACTGCATGGGATTCAACTCCATTTAGGACTGGGAAACAAACGCTAGCTCGCCTTACAAGAAACACACTCTGCTTTTGAGAAAAGAGCACTCTTCTACTCTACTGTGTTTCCTATAGGGTTAGAAGAGTGAGCTTGCTCAGAACAAAAGAACTGTGCTTCCTACACACGGGCCATATCTAGTCCAACAATGCTTAGGAAACTGACAAGAACAGTAGCTCCTCTTCAGTACAATACACTGTACTTGCTAGAAGCAGAAGCTAGTGTTATTTGCACTGTGTATGGCAATGGGTGCGCAATAGTGACTCTCCTTACCAGAAAACAACTCTTGCTCGTAGGATCAGATCCTGCATGTGATTCAACTCCATTTAGGACTGGGAAAAAAACGCTAGCTCGCCTTACAAAAACCACTCTGCTTTTGAGAAAAGAGCACTCTTCTACTCTACTGTGTTTCCTATAGGGCCAGAAGAGAGAGCTTGCTCAGAACAAAAGAAGTGTTCTTCCTACACACACGGGCCATATCTAGTTCAACTCTGCTTAAGAAACTGACAAGAACAGTAGCTCCTCTTCAGTCCAATACACTGTACTTGCTGAAAGCACAAACGAGTGCTCTTTGCACTTTGTATGGCAATGGGAGCGCAATAGTGACTCTTCTTACCAGAAAACAACTCTTGCTTGTAGGACCAGATACTGCATGTGATTCTACTCCATTTATAACTGGGAAACAAACTCTAGCTCCCCTTACTAGAAACACACTCTGCTTTTGGAAAAGAGCACTCTTCTACTCTACTGTGTTTCCTATAGGGCCAAAACAGTGAGCTTGCTCAGAACAAAAGAACTGTGCTTCCTAAACACACGGGCCATATCTAGTTTAACTGTGCTTAAGAAACTGACAAGAACAGTAGCTCCCCTTCAGTCCAATACACTGTACTTGCTGGGAACAGACACGAGTGCTATTTGCACTGTGTATGGCAATGGGAGCGCAATAGTGACTTTCCTTACCCGAAAACAACTCTTGCTCGTAGGACCAAAAACTGCATGTGATTCAACTCCATTTAGGACTGGGAAACAAACGTTAGCTCGCCTTACAAGAAACACATTCTGGTTTTGAGAAAAGAGCACTCTTCTACTCTACTGTGTTTTCTGTAGGGCCAGAACAGTGAGCTGCCTCACAACAAAAGAACTGTGCTTCCTACACACACAGGCCATATCTAGTTCAACACTGCTTAGGAAACTGACAAGAACAGTAGCTCCTCTTCAGTCCAATTAACTGTACTTGCTGGAAACAGACGCGAGTGGTATTTGCACTATGTATGGCAATGGGAGCTCAATAGTGTCTTTCCTTTCCAGAAAACAACTCTTGCTCCTAGGACCAGAAACTGCATGTGATTCAACTCCATTTAGGACTGGGAAACAAACGCTATCTCGACGTACAAGAAACACGCTCTGCTTTTGAGAAAAGAGCACTCTTCTACTCTTCTGTGTTTCCTTTGGGGTCCAAACAGTGTGCTTGCTCAGAACAAAAGAACTGTGCTTCCTACACACACGGGCCATATCTAGTTCAACTCTGCTTAGGAAACTGACAAGAACAGTAGCTCCTCTTCAGTCCAATACACTGTACTTGCTGGGAACAGACGCGAGAGGTATTTGCACTGTATATGGCAATGAGAACGCAATTGTGACTTTCCTTACCAGAAAACAACTCTTGCTCGTAGGACCAAAAACTGCATGGGATTCAACTTCATTTCAGACTGGGAAACAAAGGCTAGCTTGCCTTACAAGAAACACACTCTGATTTTGAGAAAAGAGCACTCTTCTACTCTAGAGTGATTCCTATGGGGTCCGAACAGTGAGGTTGCTCAGAACAAAAGAACTGTGCTTCCTACACACACGGGCCATATCTAGTTCAACTCTGCTTAAGAAACTGAGAAGAACAGTAGCTCATCTTCAGTCCAATACACTGTACTTGCTGGGAACAGACGCGAGTGCTATTTGCACTATGTTTGGCAATGGGAGAGCAATAGTAACTTTCCTTACCAGAAAACAACTCTAGCTCGTAGGACCAAAAAGTGCATGTGATTCAACTCCATTAAGGACTGGGAAACAAATGCTAGCTCGCCTTACAAGAAAAACACTCTGCTTTTGAGAAAAGAGCACTCTTCTACTCTACTGTGTTTCCTATAGGGGCAAAACAGTGAGCTTGCTCAGAACAAAAGAACTGTGCTTCCTACACACACAGTCATATCTAGTTCAATTCTGCTTATGAAACTGACAAGAACAGTAGATACTCTTCAGTCCCATACACTGTACTTGCTGGGAACAGACGCCAGTGCTATTTGCCCTGTGTATGAAAATGGGGCACAATAGTGACTCTTCTTACCAGAACACAACTCTTGCTCGTAGGACCAGAAACTGGATGTGATCCAACTCTATTTAGGACTGGGAAACAAACGCTAGCTCGCCTTACAAGAAACACACTCTGCTTTTGAGAAAAGATCACTCTTCTACTCTACTGTGTTTCCTATGGGGCCAGAATAGTGAGCTTGCTCAGAACAAAAGAACTGTGCTTCCTACACACACGGGCCATATCTAGTTCAATTCTGCTTAGGAAACTGACAAGAACAGTAGCTCCTCAGTCCAATACACTGTACTTGCTGAGAACAGACGCGAGTGCTGTTTGCACTGTGTATGGCAATCGGAGCGCAATAGTGACTTTCCTTACCAGAAAACAACTCTTGCTCATAGTACCAAAAACTGCATGTGATTCAACTCCTTTTAGGACTGGGAAACAAACGCTTGCTCGCCTTAGGAGAAACACATTCTGCTTTTGAGAAAAGATCACTCTTCTACTCTACTGTGTTTTTTATAGGGCCAGAACAGTAAGCTTGCTCAGAACAAAAGAACTGTGGTTCCTACACACACGGCCATATCTAGTTCAATTCTGCTTAGGAAACTGGCAACAACAGTAGCTCCTCTTCAGTCCGATACACTGTACATGCTGGGAACAGATGCCAGTGCTATTTGCCCTTTGTATGACAATGGAAGCGCAATAGTGACTCTTCTTACCAGAAAACAACTCTTGATCGTAGGACCAGAAACTGCATGTGATTGAACTCCATTTAGGACTGGGAAACAAATGCTAGCTCGCCTTACAAGAAACACACTCCGCTTTTGAGAAAAGAGCACTCTTCTACTCTACTGTGTTTCCTATGGGATCCTAACAGTAGCTTGCTCAGAACAAAAGAACTGTGCTTCCTACACACGGGCCATATCTAGTTCAACTCTGCTTAGGAAACTGACAAGAACAGTAGCTCCTCTTCTGTCCAATACACTGTACATGCTGGGAACAGACGCCAATGATATTTGCCCTGTATATGACAATGGCAGCGCAATAGTGACTCTTCTTACCAGAAAACAACTCTTGCTCATAGGACCAGAAACTGCATGTGATTCAACTCCATTTAGGACTGAGAAACAAACACTAGCTCGCCTTACAAGAAACACACATTACTTTTGGGAAAAGAGCACTCTTCTACTCTGCTGTGTTTCCTATGGGGTCCAAACAGTGAGCTTGCTCAGAACAAAAGAACTGTGCTTCCTACACACATGGGCCATATCTAGTTCAACTCTGCTTAGGAAACTGACAAGAACAGTAGCTCCTCTTCAGTCCAATACACTGTACTTGATGGGAACAGACGCGAGTCCTATTTGCACTGTGTGTGGCAATGGGAGGGCAGCAGTGACTTTCCTTACCAGAAAACAACTCTTGCTTGTAGGACCAAAAACTGCATGTGATTCAACTCCATTTATGACTGGGAAACAAACGCTAGCTAGCCTTACAAGAAACACACTCTGCTTTTGAGAAAAGAGCACTCTTCTGCTCTACTGGGTTTCCTATAGGGCCAGAGCAGTGAGCATGCTCAGAACAAAAGAACTGTGCTTCCTACACACACGGCCATATCTAGTTCAATTCTCCTTAGGAAACTGACAAGAACAGTAGATCCTCTTCAGTTCCATACACTGTACTTGCTGGGAACAGACGCCAGTGCTATTTGCCCTGTGTATGACAATGGGAGCGCAATAGTGACTCTTCTAACCAGAAAACAACTCTTGCTCATAGGACCAGAAATTACATGTGATTCAACTCCATTTAGGACTGGAAAACAAACGCTAGCTCACCTTACAAGAAACACACTCTGCTTTTGTGAAAAGATCACTATCTACTCTACTATGTTTCCTATAAGGGACAGAACAGTGAGCTTGCTCAGAACAAAAGAACTGAGATTCCTAAACACAGGGGTCATATCTAGTTCAACTCTGCTTAGGAAACTGACAAGAACAGTATCTCCTCTTAAGTCCAATACACTGTACTTGCTGGGAACAGACGCGAGTGCTATTTGCACTTTGTATGGCAATGGGAGCACAATAGTGACTTTCCTTACCAGAAAACAACTCTTGATCGTAGGATCAAAAACTGCATGTGATTCAACTCCATTTAGGACTGGGAAACAAATGCTAGCTCGCCTTACGAGAAACACACTTTCCTTTTGAGAAAAGAGCACTCTTCTACTCTACTGTGTTTCCTATATGGCCAGAACAGTGAGCATGCTCAGAACAAAAGAACTGTGCTTCCTACACACGGGCCATATCTAGTTCAACTCCGCTAGGAAACTCACAAGAACATTAGCTCCTCTTCACTCCAATACACTGTACTTGCTGGAAGCAGAAACGAGTGCTATTTGCACTGTGTATGTCAATGGGAGCACAATAGTTACTCTTCTTACCAGAAAACAACTCTTGCTCCTAGGACCAGATACTGCACGTGATTCAACTCCATTTAGGACTGGGAAGCAAACGCTAGCTTGCCTTACAAGAAACACACTCTGCTTTTGGAAAAGAGCACTCTTCTACTCTACTGTGTTTCCTATAGGGCCAGAAGAGTGAGCTTGCTCAGAACAAAAGAACTGTGCTTCCTACACACACGGGACATATCTAGTTCAACTCTGCTTAGGAAACTGACAAGAACAGTAGCTCCTCTTCAGTCCAATACACTGTACTTGCTGGGAACTGACATGAGTGCTATTTGCACTGTGTATTGCAATGGGAGCACAATAGTGACTCTTCTTACCAGAAAACAACCCTTGCGCATACGACCAGAAACTGCATGTGACTCAACTCCATTTAGGACTGGGAAACAAACACTAGCTCGCCTTACAAGAAACACACTCTGCTTTTGAGAAAAGAGGACTCTTCTCCTCTACTGTGTTTCCTATCGGGCCCGAACATTAAGCTTGCTCAGAACAAAAGAACTGTGATTCCTACATATACGGGCCATATGTAGTTCAACTCTGCTTAGGAAACTGACAAGAACAGTAGCTCCTCTTCAGTCCAATACACTGTACTTGCTGGGAACAGACGCGAGTGCTATTTGCACTATGTATCTCCATGGGAGCACAATAGTGACTCTTCTTACCAGAAAACAAATCTTGCTCGTAGGAATAGAAACTGCATATGAGTCAACTCCATTTAGGACTGGGAAACAAACGCTAGCTCGCCTTACGAGAAACACACTCTGCTTTTGAGAAAAGAGCACTCTTCGACTCTACTGAGTTTCCTATATGGCCAGAACAGTGAGCATGCTCAGAACAAAAGAACTGTGCTTCCTACACACAAGGGCCATATCTAGTTCAACTCTGCTTAGGAAACTCACAAGAACATTAGCTCCTCTTCAGTCCAATACACTGTACTTGCTGGAAGCAGAAAAGAGTGCTATTTGCACTGTGTATGGCAAAGGGAGCACAATAGTGACTCTTCTTACCAGAAAACAACTCTTGCTCCTAGGACCAGATACTGCACGTGATTCAACTCCATTTAAGACTGGGAAGCAAACGCTAGCTCGCCTTACAAGAAACACACTCTGCTTTTGTAAAAGAGCACTCTTCTACTCTACTGTGTTTCCTATAGGGCCAGAACAGTGAGCTTGCTCAGAACAAAAGTACTGTGCTTCCTACACACACGGGCCATATCTAGTTCAACTCTGCTTAGGAAACTGACAAGAACAGTAGCTCCTCTTCAGTCCAATACACTGTACTTGCTGGAAGTAGACGCGAGTGCTATTTGGACTGTGTATGGCAATGGGAGTGCAATAGTGACTCTTCTTACGGGAAAACAACTCTTGCTCGTACGAACAGAAACTGCTTGTGATTCAACTCCATTTAGGACTGGGAAACAAACAGTAGCTCGCCTTACAAGAAACACACTCTTCTTTTGAGAAAAGAGCACTCTTCTACTCTACTGTGTTTCCTATGGGGTCCGAACAGTGACCTTTCTAAGAAAAAAAAAACTGTGCTTTCTACACACACGGCCATAACTAGTTCAATTCTGCTTAGGAAACTGAGAAGAACAGTAGATCCTCTTCAATCCAATACACTGTATAGGCTGGGAACAGACGCCAGTGCTATTTGCCCTGTGTAGGACAATGGGAGCGCAATAGTGACTCTTCTTACCAAAAAACAACTCTTGCTCATAGGACAAGAAACTGCATGGGATTCAACTCCATTTAGGACTGGGAAACAAACGCTAGTTTGCCTTACAAGAAACACAATCTGCTTTTGAGAAAAGAGCACTCTTCTACTCTACTGTGTTTCCTATGGGGTCCGAACAGTGAGCTTGCACAGAACAAATGAACTGTGCTTCCTACTCACATGGGCCATACCTAGTTCAACTCTGCTTAGGAAACTGACAAGTACAGTAGCTCCTCTTCAGTCCAATACACTGTACTTTCTGGGAACTGACTCAAGTGCTATTTGCACTGTGTATGGCAATGGGAGTGCAATAGTGACTCTTCTTACCAGAAAAAAACTGTTGCTCATAGGAATAGAAGCTGCATGTGATTCAGCTCCATTTAGGACTGGGAAAGAAACACTAGCTCGCTTTACAAAAAACAAACTCTGCTTTTGAGAAAAGAGCACTCTTCTACTCTACTGTGTTTCCTACAGGGCCAGAACAGTGAGCTTGCTCAGAACAAAAGAAGTGTGCTTCCTACACACAGGGGCCATATCTAGTTCAACTCTGCTTAGGAAACTGACAAGAACAGTAGCTCCTCTTCAGTCCAATTCACTATACTTGCTGGGAACAGACGCGAGTGCTATTTGCACTGTGTATGGCAATGGGAGCGCAATAGTGTCTTTCCTTACCAGAAAACAACTCTTACTCCTAGGACCAGAAACTGCATGTGATTCAACTCCATTTAGGACTGGGAAACAAATGCTAGCTCGCCTTACAAGAAACATACTCTGCTTTTGAGAAAAGAGCACTCTTCTACTCTACTGTGTTTCCTGTATGGCCAGAACAGTGAGCTGACTCAGAACAAAAGAACTTTGTTTCCTACACAAACGGGCCATATCTAGTTCAACTCTGCTTAGGAAACTGACAAGAACAGTAGCTCCTCTTCAGTCCAATTAACTGTACTTGCTGGAAACAGACACGAGTGCTATTTGCACTGTGTATGGCAATGGGAGCTCATTAGTGTCTTTCCTTTCCAGAAAACAACTCTTGCTCCTAGGACCAGAAACTGCATGTGATTCAACTCCATTTAAGACTGGGAAACAAACGCTAGCTCATCTTACAAGAAACATACTCTGCTTTTGAGAAAAGAGCACTCTTCTACTCTACCGGGTTTCCTATGGGGTCCGAACAGTGAGCTTGCTCAGAAAGAAGAACTGTGATTCCTACACACAAGGGCCATATCTAGTTCAACTCTGCTTATGAAACTGACAAGAACAGAAGCTCCTCTTCAGTCCAATACACTATACTTGCTGGGAACAGTCGCGACTGCTATTTGCACTGTGTATGGCAATGGGAGCACAATAGTGACTTTTTTTACCAGAAAACAATTCTTGCTACTAAGTCCAGAAACTGCATGGGATTCAACTCCATTTAGGACTGGGAAACAAACGCTAGCTCGCCTTACAAGAAACACACTCTGCTTTTGAGAAAAGAGCACTCTTCTACTCTACTGTGTTTCCTATAGGGTTAGAAGAGTGAGCTTGCTCAGAACAAAAGAACTGTGCTTCGTACACACGGGCCATATCTAGTCCAACAATGCTTAGGAAACTGACAAGAACAGTAGCTCCTCTTCAGTCCAATACACTGTACTTGCTGGAAGCAGAAGCTAGTGTTATTTGCACTGTGTATGGCAATGGGTGTGCAATAGTGACTCTCCTTACCAGAAAACAACTCTTGCTCGTAGGATCAGATCCTGCATGTGATTCAACTCCATTTAGGACTGGGAAACAAACTCTAGCTCGCCTTACAAGAAACACACTCTGCTTTTGAGAAAAGAGCACTCTTCTACTCTACTGTGTTTCCTATAGGGCTAGAAGAGAGAGCTTGCTCAGAACAAAAGAAGTGTTCTTCCTACACACACGGGCCATATCTAGTTCAACTCTGCTTAAGAAACTGACAAGAACAGTAGCTCCTCTTCAGTCCAATACACTGTACTTGCTGAAAGCACAAACGAGTGCTATTTGCACTTTGTATGGCAATGGGAGCGCAATAGTGACTCTTCTTACCAGAAAACAACTCTTGCTTGTAGGACCAGATACTGCATGTGATTCTACTCCATTTATGACTGGGAAACAAACTCTAGCTCCCCTTACAAGAAACACACTCTGCTTTTGGAAAAGAGCACTCTTCTACTCTACTGTGTTTCCTATAGGGCCAAAACAGTGAGCTTGCTCAGAACAAAAGAACTGTGCTTCCTAAACACACGGGCCATATCTAGTTTAACTGTGCTTAAGAAACTGACAAGAACAGTAGCTCCCCTTCAGTCCAATACACTGTACTTGCTGGGAACAGACGCGAGTGCTATTTGCCCTGTGTATGAAAATGGGGCACAATAGTGACTCTTCTTACCAGAACACAACTCTTGCTCGTAGGACCAGAAACTGGATGTGATTCAACTCTATTTAGGACTGGGAAACAAACGCTAGCTCGCATTACAAGAAACACACTCTGCTTTTGAGAAAAGATCACTCTTCTACTCTACTGTGTTTCCTATGGGGCCAGAATAGTGAGCTTGCTCAGAACAAAAGAACTGTGCTTCCTACACACACGGGCCATATCTAGTTCAATTCTGCTTAGGAAACTGACAAGAACAGTAGCTCCTCAGTCCAATACACTGTACTTGCTGAGAACAGACGCGAGTGCTGTTTGCACTGTGTATGGCAATCGGAGCGCAATAGTGACTTTCCTTACCAGAAAACAACTCTTGCTCATAGGATCAAAAACTGCATGTGATTCAACTCCTTTTAGGACTGGGAAACAAACGCTTGCTTGCCTTAGGAGAAACACATTCTGCTTTTGAGAAAAGATCACTCTTCTACTCTACTGTGTTTTTTATAGGGTCAGAACAGTAAGCTTGCTCAGAACAAAAGAACTGTGGTTCCTACACACACGGCCATATCTAGTTCAATTCTGCTTAGGAAACTGGCAACAACAGTAGCTCCTCTTCAGTCCAATACACTGTACATGCTGGGAACAGACGCCAGTGCTATTTGCCCTTTGTATGACAATGGGAGCGCAATAGTGACTCTTCTTACCAGAAAACAACTCTTGATCGTAGGACCAGAAACTGCATGTGATTGAACTCCATTTAGGACTGGGAAACAAATGCTAGCTCGCCTTACAAGAAACACACTCTGCTTTTGAGAAAAGAGCACTCTTCTACTCTACTGTGTTTCCTATGGGATCCTAACAGTAGCTTGCTCAGAACAAAAGAACTGTGCTTCCTACACACACGGGCCATATCTAGTTCAACTCTGCTTAGGAAACTGACAAGAACAGTAGCTCCTCTTCTGTCCAATACACTGTACATGCTGGGAACAGACGCCAATGATATTTGCCCTGTATATGACAATGGTAGCGCAATAGTGACTCTTCTTACCAGAAAACAACTCTTGCTCATAGGACCAGAAACTGCATGTGATTCAACTCCATTTAGGACTGGGAAACAAATGCTAGCTCGCCTTACAAGAAAAACACTCTGCTTTTGAGAAAAGAGCACTCTTCTACTCTACTGTGTTTCCTATAGGGACAAAACAGTGAGCTTGCTCAGAACAAAAGAACTGTGCTTCCTACACACACGGTCATATCTAGTTCAATTCTGCTTATGAAACTGACAAGAACAGTAGATACTCTTCAGTCCCATACACTGTACTTGCTGGGAACAGACGCCAGTGCTATTTGCCCTGTGTATGAAAATGGGAGCACAATAGTGACTCTTCTTACCAGAACACAACTCTTGCTCATAGGACCAGAAACTGGATGTGATTCAACTCTATTTAGGACTGGGAAACAAACGCTAGCTCTCCTTACAAGAAACACACTCTGCTTTTGAGAAAAGATCACTCTTCTACTCTACTGTGTTTCCTATGGGGCCAGAATAGTGAGCTTGCTCAGAACAAAAGAACTGTGCTTCCTACACACACGGGCCATATCTAGTTCAATTCTGCTTACGAAACTGACAAGAACAGTAGCTCCTCAGTCCAATACACTGTACTTGCTGAGAACAGACGCGAGTGCTGTTTGCACTGTGTATGGCAATCGGAGCGCAATAGTGACTTTCCTTACCAGAAAACAACTCTTGCTCATAGGATCAAAAACTGCATGTGATTCAACTCCTTTTAGGACTGGGAAACAAACGCTTGCTCGCCTTAGGAGAAACACATTCTGCTTTTCAGAAAAGATCACTCTTCTACTCTACTGTGTTTTTTATAGGGCCAGAACAGTAAGCTTGCTCAGAACAAAAGAACTGTGGTTCCTAAACACACGGGCCATATCTAGTTCAACTCTGCTTAGAAAACTGACAAGAACAGTAGCTCCTCTTCAGTCCAATACACTGTACTTGCTGGGAACTGACATGAGTGCTATTTGCACTGTGTATTGCAATGGGAGCACAATAGTGACTCTTCTTACCAGAAAACAACTCTTGCGCATACGACCAGAAACTGCATGTGACTCAACTCCATTTAGGACTGGGAAAGAAACACTAGCGCACCTTACAAGAAACACACTCTGCTTTTGAGAAAAGAGCACTCTTCTACTCTACTGGGTTTCCTATAGGGTAAGAACAGTGAGCATGCTCATAACGAAAGAACTGTGCTTCCTACACACATGGGCCATATCTAGTTCAACTCTGCTTAGGAAATTGACAAGAACATTAGCTCCTCTTCAGTCCAATACACTGAACTTGCTGGAAGCAGAAACGAGTGCTATTTGCACTGTGTATGGCAATGGGAGCACAATAGTGACACTTCTTACCAGAAAACTACTCTTGCTCATAGGACCAGATACTGCACGTGATTCAACTCCATTTAGGACTGGGAAACAAACACTAGCTTGCCTTACAAGAAACACACTCTGCTTTTGAGAAAAGAGCACTCTTCTCCTCTACTGTGTTTCCTATGGGGCCCGAAGAGTAAGCTTGCTCAGAACAAAAGAACTGTGTTTCCTACATATACGGGCCATATGTAGTTCAACTCTGCTTAGGAAACTGACAAGAACAGTAGCTCCTCTTCAGTCCAATACACTGTACTTGCTGGGAACAGACGCGAGTGCTATTTGCACTATGTATCTCCATGGGAGCACAATTGTGACTCTTCTTACCAGAAAACAAATCTTGCTCGTAGGAATAGAAACTGCATATGAGTCAACTCCATTTAGGACTGGGAAACAAACGCTAGCTCGCCTTACGAGAAACACACTCTGCTTTTGAGAAAAGTGCACTCTTCGACTCTACTGAGTTTCCTATATGGCCAGAACAGTGAGCATGCTCAGAACAAAAGAACTGTGCCTCCTACACACACGGGCCATATCTAGTTCAACTCTGCTTAGGAAACTCACAAGAACATTAGCTCCTCTTCAGTCCAATACACTGTACTTGCTGGAAGCAGAAACGAGTGCTATTTGCACTGTGTATGGCAATGGGAGCACAATAGTGACTCTTCTTACCAGAAAACAACTCTTGCTCCTAGGACCAGATACTGCACGTGATTCAACTCCATTTAGGACTGGGAAGCAAACGCTAGCTTGCCTTACAAGAAACACACTCTGATTTTGTAAAAGAGCACTCTTCTACTCTACTGTGTTTCCTATAGGGCCAGAACAGTGAGCTTGCTCAGAACAAAAGAAGTGTGCTTCCTACACACACGGGCCATATCTAGTTCAACTCTGCTTAGGAAACTGACAAGAACAGTAGCTCCTCTTCAGTCCAATACACTGTACTTGCTGGAAGTAGACGCGAGTGCTATTTGGACTCTGTATGGCAATGGGAGTGCAATAGTGACTCTTCTTACGGGAAAACAACTCTTGCTCGTACGAACAGAAACTGCTTGTGATTCAACTCCATTTAGGACTGGGAAACAAACACTAGCTCGCCTTACAAGAAACACACTCTGCTTTTGAGAAAAGAGCACTCTTCTTCTCTACTGGGTTTCCTATAAGGCCAGAACAGTGAGCATGCTCAGAACAAAATAACTGTGCTTCCTACACACACGGCCATATCTAGTTCAATTCTGCTTTGGAAACTGACAAGAACAGTAGATCCTCTTCAGTTCCATACACTGTACTTGCTGGGAACAGACGCCAGTGCTATTTGCCCTGTGTATGACAATGGGAGCGCAATAGTGACTCTTCTTACCAGAAAACAACTCTTGTTCATAGGACGAGAAACTGCATGTGATTCAACTCCATTTAGGACTGGGAAATAAACACTAGCTCGCCTTACAAGAAACACACTCTGCTTTTGAGAAAAGAGCACTCTTCTACTCTACTGGGTTTCCTATAGGGCCTGAATATTGAGCTTGCTCAGAACAAAAGAACTGTGCTTCCTACACACACGGGCCATATCTAGTTCAACTCTGCTTAGGAAACTGACAAGAACAGTAGCTCCTCTTCAGTCCAATACACGGT
Source organism: Peromyscus eremicus (assembly GCF_949786415.1). NCBI lineage: Eukaryota > Metazoa > Chordata > Mammalia > Rodentia > Cricetidae > Peromyscus > Peromyscus eremicus. Next base: position 70,930 of record NW_026735051.1, on the reverse strand, counting down.
ACATGCTGGGTTCAGAAGCCAGTGCTATTTGCCCTGTGTATGACAATGGGAGCACAATAGTGATTCTTCTTACCAGAAAACAACTCTTGCTCGTAGGACCAGAAACTACATGTGATTCAACTCCATTTAGGACTGGGAAACAAACGCTAGCTCGCCTTATAAGAAACACACTCTGCATTTGTGAAAAGATCACTCTTCTCCTCTACTATGTTTCCTATAGGGACAGAACAGTGAGCTTGCTTAGAACAAAAGAACTGAGTTTCCTACACACATGGGCCATATCTAGTTCAACTCTGCTTAGGAAACTGACAAGAACAGTATCTCCATTTAAGTCCAAAACACTGTACTTGCTGGGAACAGACGCGAGTGCTATTTGCACTGTGTATGTCAATGGGAGCGCAATAGTGACTTTCATTACCAGAAAACAACTCTTGCTCGTAGGATTAAAAACTGCATGTGATTCAACTCCATTTAGGACTGTGAAACAAACGCTACCTCGCCTTACAAGAAACACACTCTGCTTTTGAGAAAAGAGCACTCTTCTACTCTACTGTGTTTACTATGGTTTCGAACAGTGACCTTGCTCAGAACAAAAAACTGTGCTTCCTACACACACGGGCCATATCTAGTTCAACTCTGCTTAGGAAACTGACAAGAACAGTAGATCCTCCTCAGTCCAATACACTGTACATGCTGGGAACAGACGCCAGTGATATTTGCCCTGTGTATGACAATGGGAGCGCAATAGTGACTCTTCTTACCAGAAAAAACTCTTGCTCATAGGACCAGAAACTGCATGTGATTAAACTCCATTTAGTACTGAGAAACAAACACTAGCTCGGCTTACAAGAAACACACTCTGCTGTTGAGAAAAGAGCACTCTTCTACTCTACTGTGTTTCCTATGGGGTCCGAACAGTGAGCTTGCTCTGAACAAAAGAACTGTGCTTCCTACACACATGGGCCATATCTAGTTCAACTCTGCTTAGGAAACTGACAAGAACAGTAGCTCCTCTTCAGTCCAATACACTGTACTTGCTGGGAACAGACGCGAGAGCTATTTGCACTGTATATGGCAAGAAAAAGGAATAGTGACTTTTCTTACCAGAAAACAACTCTTGCTCGTAGGACCAAAAACTGCATGGGATTCAACTCCATTTCAGACTGGGAAACAAAGGCTAGCTTGCCTTACAAGAAACACACTCTGCTTTTGAGAAAAGAGCACTCTTCTACTCTAGAGTGATTCCTATGGGGTCCGAACAGGGAGGTTGCTCAGAACAAAAGAACTGTGCTTCCTACACACACGGGCCATATCTAGTTCAACTCTGCTTAAGAAACTGAGAAGAACAGTAGCTCATCTTCAGTCCAATACACTGTACTTGCTGGGAACAGACGCGAGTGCTATTTGTACTATGTATGGCAATGGGAGCGCAATAGTAACTTTCCTTACCAGAAAACAACTCTAGCTCGTAGGACCAAAAACTGCATGTGATTCAACTCCATTTAGGACTGGGAAACAAATGCTAGCTCGCCTTACAAGAAAAACACTCTGCTTTTGAGAAAAGAGTACTATTCTTCTCTACTGTGTTTCCTATAGTGCCAGAACAGTGATCTTGCTCAGAACATAAGAACTGTGCTTCCTACACACACGGGCCATATCTAGTTCAACTCTACTTAGAAAACTGACAAGAACAGTAGCTTCTCTTCAGTCCAATACACTGTACATGCTGGGAACAGACGCCAGTGTTATTTTCCCTGTGTATGAAAATGGGAGCACAATAGTGACTCTTCTTACCAGAAAACAACTCTTGCTCGTAGGAACAGAAACTGCATGGGATTCAACTCCATTTAGGACTGGGAAACAAATGCTAGCTCGCTTTACAAGAAACACATCTACTTTTGAGAAAAGAGCACTCATCTACTCTACTGTGTTTCCTTTGGGGTCCAAACAGTGAGCTTGCTCAGAACAAAAGAACTGTGCTTCCTACACACACGGGCCATATCTAGTTCAACTCTGTTTAGGAAACTGACAAGAACAGCAGCTCCTCTTCAGTCCCATACACTGTCCTGCTGGGAACAGACGCCAGTGCTATTTGCCCTTTGTATGACAATGCGAATGAAATAGTGACGCTTCTTACCAGAAGACAACTCTTGCTCGTAGGACCAGAAACTGCATGTGATTCAACTCCATTTAGGACTGGGAAACAAACGTTAGCTCGCTTTAAAAGAAACACTCTCTGCTTTTGAGAAAAGAGCACTCTTCTACTCTACTGTGTTTCCTATATGGCCAGAATAGTGAGCTTGCTCAGAACAAAAGAACTGTGCTTCCTACACACACGAGCTATATCTAGTTCAACTCTGCTTAGGAAACTGACAAGAAAAGTAGCTCCTCTTCAGTCCAATACACTGTACTTCCTGGGAAAAGACGCCAGTGCTATTTGCCCTGTGTATGACAATGCGAGCTCAATAGTGACTTTTCTTATCAAAAAAAACTCTTGCTTGTAGGACCAGAATCTGCATGTGATTCAACTCCATTTAGGACTGGGAAACAAACGCTACCTCGCCTTACAAGAAACACACTCTGCTTTTGAGAAAAGAGCGCTCTTCTACTCTACTGTGTTTCCTATAGGGCCAGAATAGTGAGCTTGCTCAGAACAAAAGAAATGTGCTTCCTACAAACACGGGCTATATCTAGTTCAACTCTGCTTAGGAAACTGACAAGAACAGTACCTCCTCTTCAGTCCAATACACTGAACATGTTGGGAACAGACGCCAATGCTGTTTGCCCTGTGTATGACAATGGGAGCACAATAGTGACTTTTCTTACCAGAAAACAACTCTTGATCGTAGGACCAGAAACTGCATGGGATTCAACTCCATTTCAGACTGGGAAACAAATGCTATCTCGCCTTACAAGAAACACACTCTGCTTTTGAGAAAAGAGCACTCTTCTACTGTACTGTGTTTCCTTTGGGGTCCAAACAGTCAGCTTGCTCAGAACAAAAGAACTGTGCTTCCTACACACACGGGCCATATCTATTTCAATTCTGCTTAGGAAACTGACAAGATCAGTAGATCCTCTTCCGTCCCATACACTGTACTTGCTGGGAACAGACGCCAGTGCTATTTGCCCTGTATTGACAAAGGGAGAGCACTAGTGACTCTTCTTACCAGAAAACCACTCTTGCTCGTAGGACCAGAAACTGCATGTGATTCTACTCCATTTAGGACTGGGAAACAAACGCTACCTCGCCTTACAAGAAACACACTCTGCTTTTGAGAAAAGAGCACTCTTCTACTCTACTGGGTTTCCTATAGGGCCACAATAGTGAGCTTGCTCAGAAAAAAAGAACTGTGCTTCCTACAAACACGGGCTATATCTAGTTCAACTCTGCTTAGGAAACTGACAAGAACAGTACCTCCTCTTCAGTCCAATACACTGTACATGCTGGGAACAGACGCCAGTGTTATTTGCCCTGTGTATGACAATGGGAGCGCAATAGTGACTCTTCTTACCAGAAAACAACTCTTGCTCGTAGAACCAGAAACTGCATGGGATTCAACTCCATTTCAGACTGGGAAACAAATTTTAGCTTGCCTTACAAGGAACACACTCTGCTTTTGAGAAAAGAGCACTCTTCAACTCTAATGTATTTCCTTTGGGGTCCGAACAGTGAGCTTGCTCAGAACAAAAGAACTGTGCTTCCTACACACATGGGCCATATCTAGGTCAACTCTGCTTAGGAAACTGACAAGAACAGTAGCTCCTCTTCAGTCCAATACACTGTACTTGAAGGGAACAGACACGAGTCCTATTTGCACTGTGTGTGGCAATGGGAGCTCAATAGTGACTTTCCTTACCAGAAAACAACTCTTGCTCGTAGGACCAAATACTGCATGTGATTCAACTCCATTTAGGACTGGGAAACAAACGCTAGCTTGCCTTACAAGAAACACACTCTGCTTTTGAGAAAAGAGCACTCTTCTACTCTACTGGGTTTCCTATAGGGCCAGAACAGTGAGCATGCTCAGAACAAAAAACTGTGCTTCCTACACACACGGCCATATCTAGTTCAATTCTGCTTAGGAATCTGACAAGAACAGTAGATCCTTTTCAGTTCCATACACTGTACTTGCTGGGAACAGACGCCAGGGCTATTTGCCCTGTGTATGACAATGGGAGCGCAATAGTGACTCTTCTTACCAGAAAACAAATCTTGCTCATAGGACGAGAAACTGCATGTGATTCAACTCCATTTAGGACTGGGAAATAAACACTAGCTCGCCTTACAAGAAACACACTCTGCTTTTGAGAAAAGAGCACTCTTCTACTCTACTGTATTTCCTATAGGGCCTGAATAGTGAGCTTGCTCAGAAAAAAAGAACTGTGCTTCCTACACACACGGGCCATATCTAGTTCAACTCTGCTTAGGAAACTGACAAGAACAGTAGCTCCTCTTCAGTCCAATACATGGTACATGCTGGGAACAGAAGCCAGTGATATTTGCCCTGTGTATGACAATGGGAGCGCAATAGTGATTCTTCTTACCAGAAAACAGCTCTTGCTCGTAGGATCAGAAACTACATGTGATTCAACTCCATTTAGGACTGGGAAACAAACGCTAGCTCGCCTTACAAGAAACACACTCTGCATTTGTGAAAAGAGCACTCTTCTCCTCTACTATGTTTCTTATAGGGCCAGAATAGTGAGCTTGCTCAGAAAAAAAGAACTGTGTTTCCTACACACACGGCCATATCTACTTCAACTCTGCTTAGGAAACTGACAAGAACAGTACCTCCTCTTCAGTCCAATACACTGTACATGCTGGGAATAGACGCCAGTGTTATTTGCCCTGTGTATGACAATGGGAGCGCAATAGTGACTCTTCTTTCCAGAAAACAACTCTTGCTCGTAGGACCAGAAACTGCATGGGATTCAACTCCATTTCAGACTGGGAAACAAATGTTAGCTTGCCTTACAAGAAACACACTCTGCTTTTGAGAAAAGAGCACTCTTCTACTCTACTGTATTTCCTTTGGGGTCCGAACAGTGAGCTTGCCCAGGACAAAAGAACTGTGCTTCCTACACACATGGGCCATATCTAGTTCAACTCTGCTTAGGAAACTGACAAGAACAGTAGCTCCTCTTCAGTCCAATACACTGTACTTGATGGGAACAGACGCGAGTCCTATTTGCACTTTGTGTGGCAATGGGAGGGCAATAGTGACTTTCCTTACCAGAAAACAACTCTTGCTTGTAGGACCAAAAACTGCATGTGATTCAACTCCATTTAGGACTGGGAAACAAACGGTAGTTTGCCTTACAAGAAACACACTCTGCTTTTGAGAAAAGAGCACTCTTCTTCTCTACTGGGTTTCCTATAAGGCCAGAACAGTGAGCATGCTCAGAACAAAAGAACTGTGCTTCCTACACACACGGCCATATCTAGTTCAATTCTGCTTTGGAAACTGACAAGAACAGTAGATCCTCTTCAGTTCCATACACTGTACTTGCTGGGAACAGACGCCAGTGCTATTTGCCCTGTGTATGACAATGGGAGCACAATAGTGACTCTTCTTACCAGAAAACAACTCTTGTTCATAGGACGAGAAACTGCATGTGATTCAACTCCATTTAGGACTGGGAAATAAACACTAGCTCGCCTTACAAGAAACACACTCTGCTTTTGAGAAAAGAGCACTCTTCTACTCTACTGTGTTTCCTATAGGGCCTGAATAGTGAGCTTGCTCAGAACAAAAGAACTGTGCTTCCTACACACACGGGCCATATCTAGTTCAACTCTGCTTAGGAAACTGACAAGAACAGTAGCTCCTCTTCAGTCCAATACACGGTACATGCTGGGAACAGAAGCCAGTGCTATTTGCCCTGTGTATGACAATGGGAGCACAATAGTGATTCTTCTTACCAGAAAACAACTCTTGCTCGTAGGACCAGAAACTACATGTGATTCAACTCCATTTAGGACTGGGAAACAAACGCTAGCTCGCCTTACAAGAAACACACTCTGCATTTGTGAAAAGATCACTCTTCTCCTCTACTATGTTTCCTATAGGGACAGAACAGTGAGCTTGCTTAGAACAAAAGAACTGAGCTTCCTACACACATGGGCCATATCGAGTTCAACTCTGCTTAGGAAACTGACAAGAACAGTATCTCCTTTTAAGTCCAAAACACTGTACTTGCTGGGAACAGACGCGAGTGCTATTTGCACTGTGTATGTCAATGGGAGCGCAATAGTGACTTTCATTACCAGAAAACAACTCTTGCTCGTAGGATCAAAAACTGCATGTGATTCAACTCAATTTAGGACTGGGAAACAAACGCTAGCTCGCCTTACAAGAAACACACTCTGCTTTTGAGAAAAGAGCACTCTTCTACTCTACTGTGTTTACTATGGTTTCGAACAGTGACCTTGCTCAGAACAAAAAACTGTGCTTCCTACACACACGGGCCATATCTAGTTCAACTCTGCTTAGGAAACTGACAAGAACAGTAGATCCTCCTCAGTCCAATACACTGTACATGCTGGGAACAGACGCCAGTGATATTTGCCCTGTGTATGACAATGGGAGCGCAATAGTGACTATTCTTACCAGAAAAAACTCTTGCTCATAGGACCAGAAACTGCATGAGATTAAACTCCATTTAGTACTGAGAAACAAACACTAGCTCGCCTTACAAGAAACACACTCTGCTGTTGAGAAAAGAGCACTCTTCTACTCTACTGTGTTTCCTATGGGGTCCGAACAGTGAGCTTGCTCTGAACAAAAGAACTGTGCTTCCTACACACATGGGCCATATCTAGTTCAACTCTGCTTAGGAAACTGACAAGAACAGTAGCTCCTCTTCAGTCCAATACACTGTACTTGATGGGAACAGACGCGAGTCCTATTTGCACTGTGTGTGGCAATGGGAGGGCAATAGTGACTTTCCTTACCAGAAAACAACTCTTGCTCGTAGGACGAAAAACTGCATGTGATTCAACTCCATTTAGGACTTGGAAAGAAATGCTAGCTCGCCTTACAAGAAACACACTCTGCTTTTGAGAATAGAGCACTCTTCTACTCTACTGTGTTTCCTTTAGGGCCAGAACAGTGGGCATGCTCAAAACAAAAGAACTGTGCTTCCTAAACACACGGCCATATCTAGTTCAATTCTGCTTAGGAAACTGACAAGAACAGTAGATCCTCTTCAGTTCCATACACTGTACTTGCTGGGAACAGACGCCAGTGCTATTTGCCCTGTGTATGACAATGGGAGCGCAATAGTGACTCTTCTAACCAGAAAACAACTCTTGCTCATAGGACCAGAAACTGCATGTGATTCAACTCCATTTAGGACTGGGCAATAAACACTAGCTCGCCTTACAAGAAACACACTCTGCTTTTGAGGAAAGAGCACTCTTCTACTCTACTGTGTTTCCTATAGGGCCTGAATATTGAGCTTGCTCAGAACAAAAGAACTGTGCTTCCTATACACATGGGCCATATCTAGTTCAACTCTGCTTAGGAAACTGACAAGAACAGTAGCTCCTCTTCAGTCCAATACACTGTACATGCTGGGAACATACGCCAGTGCTATTTGCCTTGTGTATGACAATGGGAGCGCAATAGTGATTCTTCTTACCAGAAAACAACTCTTGCTCGTAGGACCAGAAACTACATGTGATTCAAATCCATGTAGGACTGGAAAACAAACGCAAGCTCGCCTTACAAGAAACACACTCTGCTTTTGTGAACAGATCACTATCTACTCTACTATGTTTCCTATAGGGACAGAACAGTGAGCTTGCTCAGAACAAAAGAACTGTGCTTCCTACACACACGGCGATATTCAGTTCAATTTTGCTTAGGAAACTGACAAGAACAGTAGATCCTCTTCAGTCCAATACACTGTACTTGCTGGAAACACACGCGAGTGCTATTTGCACTGTATATGGCAATTGGAGCGCAATAGTGAATCTTCTTACCAGAAAACAACTCTTGCTCGTAGGATCAGAAACTGCATGGTATTCCACTCCATTTTAGAATGGGAAACAAACGCTAGCTAGCCTTACATGAAACACACTCTGCTTTCGAGAAAAGAGCACTCTTCTACTCTACTGGGTTTCCTTTGGGGTCCAAACAGTGAGCTTGCTCAGAACAATAAAACTGTGCTTCCTACACACACGGGCCATATCTAGTTCAACTCTGCTTAGGAAACTGACAAGATCAGTAGCTCCTCTTCAGTCCAATACACTGTACTTGCTCGAAACAGACGCCAGTGCTATTTGCCCTGTGTATGACAATAAGAGCGCAATAGTGACTCTTCTTACCAGAAAACAACTCTTGCTTGTATGACCAGAAACTGCATGGGATTCAACTCCATTTCACACTGGGAAACAAACGCTTGCTCGCCTTACAAGAAACACACTCTGCTTTTGAGAAAAGAGCACTCTTCTACTCTACTGTGTTTCCTTTGGGGCCCAAACAGTGAGCTTGCTCAGAACAAAAGAACTGTGCTTCCTACACACACGGGCCATATCTAGTTCAACTCTTCTTAGGAAACTGACAAGAACAGCAGCTGCTCTTCAGTCCCATACACTGTCCTGCTGGGAACAGACACCAGTGCTATTTGCCCTTTGTATGACAATGGGAGTGCAATAGTGACGCTTCCTACCATAAGACAACTCTTGCTCGTAGGACCAGAAACTGCATGTGATTCAACTCCATTTAGGACTGGGAAACAAACGTTAGCTCGCCTTAAAAGAAACACTCTCTGCTTTTGAGAAAAGAGCACTCTTCTACTCTACTGTTTTTCCTATATGGCCAGAATAGTGAGCTTGCTCAGAACAAAAGAACTGTGCTTCCTAAACACACGAGCCATATCTAGTTCAACTCTGCTTAGGAAACTGACAAGAACAGTAGCTCCTTTTCATTCCAATACACTGTACTTCCAGGGAAAAGACGCCAGTGCTATTTGCCCTGTGTATGACAATGGGAGCTCAATAGTGACTCTTCTTACCAAAAAAAAACTCTTGCTCGTAGGACCAGAAACTGCATGTGATTCAACTCCATTTAGGACTGGGAAACAAACGCTAGATTGCCTTACAAGAAACACACTCTGCTTTTGAGAAAAGAGCGCTCTTCTACTCTACTGTGTTTCCTATAGGGCCAGAATAGTGAGCTTGCTCAGAACAAAAGAAATGTTCTTCCTACACACACGGGCTATATCCACTTCAACTCTGCTTAGGAAACTGATAAGAACAGTACCTCCTCTTCAGTACAATACACTGTACATGTTGGGAACAGACACCACTGCTGTTTGCCCTGTGTATGACAATGGGAGCGCAATAGTGACTCTTCTTACCAGAAAACAACTCTTGCTCGTAGGACGAGAAATTGCATGGGATTCAACTCCATTTCAGACTGGGAAACAAATGCTAGCTCGCCTTACAAGAAACACACTCTGCTTTTGAGAAAAGATCACTCTTCTACTCTACTGTGTTTCCTTTGGGGTCCGAAAAGTGAGCTTGCTCAGAACAAAAGAACTGTGCTTCCTATACACACGACCCATATCTTGTTCAACTCTGCTTAGGAAACTGACAAGAACAGTAGCTCCTCTTCAGTCCAATACACTGTACTTGCTGGGAACAGACGCGAGTGCTAATTGCACTGTATATGGCAATTGGAGCGCAATAGTAACTCTTCTTACCAGAAAACAACTCTTGCTCGTAGGACCAGAAACTGCATGGGATTCAACTCCATTTAGGACTGGGAAACAAACGCTAGCTCGCCTTACAAGAAACACACTCTGCTTTTGAGAAAAGAGCACTCTTCTACTCTACTGTGTTTCCTTTGGGGTCCAAACAGTCAGCTTGCTCAGAACAAAAGAACTGTGCTTCCTACACACACGGGCCATATCTAGTTCAACTCTGCTTAGGAATCTGACAAGAATAGTAGATCCTCTTCAGTACCATACACTGTTTTGCTGGGAACAGACGTCAGTGCTTTTTGCCCTTTGTATGACAATGGGAGTGCAATAGTGACGCTTCTTACCAGAAGACAACTCTTGCTCGTAGGACCAGAAACTGCATGTCATTCAACTCCATTTAGGACTGGGAAACAAACACTAGCTCGCCTTACAAGAAACACACTCTGCTTTTGAGAAAAGAGGACTCTTCTACTCTACTCTGTTTCCTTTAGGGTCAGAATAGTGAGCTTGCTCAGAACAAAAGAACTGTGCTTCCTACACACACGGGCTATATCTAGTTCAACTCTGCTTAGGAAACTGACAAGAACAGTAGCTCCTCTTCAGTCTAATACACTGTACTTGCTGGGAACAGACGCCAGTGCTTTTTGCCCTGTGTATGACAATGGGAGCTCAATAGTTACTCTTCTTACCAAAAAAAACTCTTGCTCGTAGGATCAGAAACAGCATGTGATTCAACTCCATTTAGGACTGGGAAACAAACCCTAGCTCGCCTTACAAGAAACACACTCTGCTTTTGAGAAAAGAGCACTCTTCTACTCTACTTGGTTTCCTATAGGGCCAGAATAGTGAGCTTGCTCAGAAAAGAAGAACTGTGCTTACTACACACACGGCTATATCTAGTTCAACTCTGCTTAGGAAACTGACAAGAACAGTAGCTCCTCTTCAGTCCAATACACTGTACTTGCTGGGAACAGACGCGAGTGCTATTTGCACTGTACATGGCAATGGGAGCGCAATAGAGACTCTCCTTACCAGAAAACAACTCTTGCTCATAGGACCAGAAATTGCATGTGATTCAACTCCACTTAGGACTGGGAAACAAACGCTAGCTCGCCTTACAAGAAACACACTCTTCTTTTGAGAATAGAGCTCTCTTCTACTCTTTGTGTTTCCTTTGGTGTCCAAACATTGAGCTTGCTCAGAACAAAAGAACTGTGCTTCCTACACACACGGGCCATATCTAGTTCAACTCTGCTTAGGAAACTGACAAGAACAGTAGCTCCTCTTCAGTCCAATACACTGTACTTGCTGGGAACAGACTCGAGTGCTATTTGCACTGCATATGGCAATTGGAGCGCAGTAGTGACTCTTCTTACCAGAAAACAACTCTTGCTCGTAGGAACAGAAACTGCATGGGATTCAACTCCATTTCAGACTGGGAAACAAACGCTAGCTCGCCTTACAAGAAACACACTCTGCTTTTGAGAAAAGAGCACTCTTCTACTCTAATGTGTTTCCTTTGGGGTCCGAACAGTGAGCTTGCTCAGAACAAAAGAACTGTGCTTCCTAAACAAACCGACTATATCTTGTTCAACTCTGCTTAGGAAACTGTCAAGAACAGTACCTCCTCTTCAGTCCAATACACTGTACATGCTGGGAACAGACGCCAGTGCTATTTGCCCTGTGTATGACAATGGGAGCGCAATAGTGTCTCTTCTTACCAGAAAACAACTCTTGCTCGTAGAACCAGAAACTGCATGTGATTCAACTCCATTTAGGACTGCGAAACAAATGCTAGCTCGCAACAAGAAACACACTCTGCTTTTGAGAAAAGAGCACTCTTCTACTCTACTGTGTTTCCTATAGGGCCAGAATAGTGAGCTTGCTTAGAACAAAAGAACTGTGCCTCCTACACACAGGAGCCATATCTAGTTCAACTCTGCTTAGGAAACTGACAAGAACAGTAACTTCTATTCAGTCCAATACACTGTACTTGCTGGGAACAGACGCGAGTGCTCTTTGCACTGCCTATGGCAATGAGAGCACAATAGTGACTCTTTTTACCAGAAAACAACTCTTGCTCATAGGACCAGAAACTGCATGTGATTCAACTCCATTTAGGACTGGGAAACAAACGCTAGCTCGCCTTACAAGAAACACGCTCTGCTTTTGACAAAAGAGCACTCTTCTACTCTACTGTTTTTCCTATTGGGTCCAAACAGTGAGCTTGCTCAGAAAAAAAGAACTGTGCTTCCTACACACACTGCTATATCTAGTTCAATTCTGCTTAGGAACCTGACAAAAACAGTAGATGCTCTTCAGTCCAATACATTGTACATGCTGGGAACAGACGCCAGTGCTATTTGCCCTGTGTATGACAATGGAAACACAATAGTGACTCTTCTTACCAGAAAACAACTCTTGCTCGTAGGACCAGAAACTGCATTTGATTCAACTCCATTTAGGACTGGGAAACAAACGCGAGCTCGCCGTACAAGAAAAACTCTGCTTTTGAGAAAAGACCACTCTTCTACTCTTCTGTGTTTCCTATGGGGTCCGAACAGTGAGCTTGCTCAGAACAAAAGAACTGAGCTTCCTACACACACGGGCCATATCTAGTTTAACTCTGCTTAGGAAACTGATAAGAACAGTAGATTCTCTTCAGTCCAGTACACTGTACTTGCTGGGAACAGACGCGAGTGCTATTTGCACTGTGTATGGCAATGGGAGCGCAATAGTGACTTTCCTTACCAGAAAACAACTCTTGCTCATACGACCAGAAACTGCATGTGGTTCAACTCCATTTAGGACTGGGAAAAAAACGCTAGCTCGCCTTACAAGAAACACACTCTGCTTTTGAGAAAAGAACAGTCTTCTACTCTACTGTGTTTCCTTTAGGGCCAGAACAGTCAGGTTGCTCAGAACAAAAGAACAGTGCTTCCTACACACAGGGGCCATATCTAGTTCAACTCTGTTTAGGAAACTGACAGGAACAGTAGCTCCTCTTCAGTCCAATACACTGTATATGCTGGGAACAGACGCCAGTGCTATTTGCCTTGTTCATGTCAATGGGAGCACAATAGTGACTCTTCTTCCCCAAAAACAACTCTTGCTCGTATGACCAAAAACTACATGTTAATCAACTCCATTTAAGACTGGGAAACAAACGCAAGTTCACCTTACAAGAAACACACTCTGCTTTTTACAAAAGAGCACTCTTCTACTCTACTGTGTTTCCTATGGGGTGCAAACAGAGAGCTTGCTCAGAAAAAAAGAACTGTGCTTCCTACACACACTGCCATATCTAGTTCAATTCTGCTTAGGAACCTGACAAAAACAGTAGATCCTCTTCAGTCCAATACACTGTACATGCTGGGAACAGACGCCAGTGCTATTTGCCCTGTGTATGACAATGGGAGCGCAATAGTGACTCTTCTTACCAGAAAACAACTCTTGCTCGTAGGACCAGAAACTGCATGTGATTCAACTCCATTTAGGACTGGGAAACCAACGCGAGCTTGCCGTACAAGAAACACACTCTGCTTTTGAGAAAAGACCACTCTTCTACTCTTCTATGTTTCCTCTGGGGTCCGAACAGTGAGCTTGCTCAGAACAAAAGAACTGTGCTTCCTACACACACGGGCCATATCTAGTTTAACTCTGCTTAGGAAACTGACAAGAACAGTAGATTCTCTTCAGTCCAGTACACTGTACTTGCTGGGAACAGATGCGAGTGCTATTTGCACTGTGTATGGCAATGGGAGCGCAATAGTGACTTTCCTTACCAGAAAACAACTCTTGCTCATAGAACCAGAAACTGCATGTGGTTCAACTCCATTTAGGATTGGGAAACAGACGCTAGCTCGCCTTACAAGAAACACACTCTGCTTTTGAGAAAAGAGCAGTCTTCTACTCTACTGTGTTTCCTTTAGTGCCAGAACAGTCAGGTTGCTCAGAACAAAAGAACTGTGCTTCCTACACACAGGGGCCATATCTAGTTCAACTCTGCTTAGGAAACTGACAAGAACAGTAGCTCCTCTTCAGTCCAATACACTGTATATGCTGGGAACAGACGCTAGTGCTATTTGCCCTGTGCATGTCAAATGGAGCGCAATAGTGACTCTTCTTCCCCGAAAACAACTCTTGCTCAAGGGCCAGAAACTGCATGTGATTCAACTCCATTTAAGACTGGGAAACAAACGCTAGCTCGCCTTACAAGAAACACACTCTGCTTTTTGCGAAACGAGCACTCTTCTACTCTACTGTGTTTCCTATGGGGTCCGAAAAGTGAGCTTGCTCAGAACAAAAGAACTGTGCTTCCTACACACACGGCCAATTTTAGTTCAATTCTGCTTTGGAACCTGTCAAGAACAGTAGATCTTCTTCAGTCCAATACACTGTACATGCTGGGAACAGACGCCAGTGCTATTTGCCCTGTGTATGACAATGGGAGCGCAATAATGACTCTTCTTACCAGAAAACAACTCTTGCTCGTAGGACCAGAAACTGCATGTGATTCAACTCCATTTAGGACTGGGAAACAAACGCCAGCTCGCTGTACAAGAAACACACTCTGCTTTTGAGAAAAGAGCACTCTTCTACTCTTCTGTGTTTTCTACGGGGTCCGAACAGTGAGCTTGCTCAGAACAAAAGAACTGTGCTTCCTACACACACGGGCCATATCTAGTTCATCTCTGCTTAGGAAACTGAGAAGAACAGTAGATCCTCTTCAGTCCAGTACACTGTACTTGCTGGGAACAGATGCAAGTGCTATTTGCATTGTGTTTGGCAATGGGAGCACAACAGTGACTTTTTTTTACCAGAAAGCAACTCTTGCTCATAGGACCAGAAACTGAATGTGACTCAACTCCATTTAGGACTCGGAAACAAACGCTAGCTCGCCTTACAAGAAACACACTCTGTTTTTGAGAAAAGATCACTCTTCTCCTCTACTGTGTTTCCTATAGGGCCAGAACAATGAGCTTGCTTAGAACAAAAGAACTGTGCCTCCTACACACACGGGCCATATCTAGTTCAACTCTGCTTAGGAAACTGACAAGAACAGTAACTTCTATTCAGTACAATACACTGTACTTGCTGGGAACAGACCCGAGGGCTCTTTGCACTGTCTATGGCAATGAGAGCACAATAGTGACTCTTTTTACCAGAAAACAACTCTTGCTCGTAGGACAAGAAACTGCATGTGATTCAACTCCATTTAGGACTGGGAAACAAACACTAGCTCGCCTTACAAGAAACATACTCTGTTTTAGAGAAAAGAGTACTCTTCTACTCTACAGTGTTTCCTATAGGGCCAGAACAGTGAGCTTGCTCAGAGCAAAAGAACTGTGCTTCCCACACGGGACATAACTAGTTCAAATCTGCTTAGGAAACTGACAAGAACAGTAGCTCCTCTTCATTCTGATACACTGTACTTGATGGGTACAGACACGAGTGCTATTTTCACTGTGTATGGCAATGAGAGCGCAATAGTGATTTTCCTTACTAGAAAACAACTCTTGCTCGTAGGACCAGAAACTGCATGTGATTCAACTCCATTTAGGACTGGGAAACAAATTCTAGCTCGCCTTACTTGAAACACACTCTGCTTTTGAGAAAAGAGCACTCTTCTACTCTACTGTGTTTCCTATGGGGTCCGAACAGTGAGCTTGCTCAGAACAAAAGAACTGTGCTTCCTACACACACGGCCATATCTATTTCAAGTCTGCTTAGGAACCTGACAAGAACAGTAGATCCTCTTCAGTCCAATACACTGTACTTGCTGGGAACAGACGCCAGTGCTATTTGTCCTGTGTATGGCATGGCAGCGCAATAGTGACTCTTCTTACCAGAAAACAACTCTTGCTCGTAGTACCAGAAACTGCATGGGATTCAACTCCATTTAGGACTGGGAAACAAACGCTTGCTTGCCTTACAAGAAACACAGTCTCCTTTTGAGAAAAGAGCACTCTTCTACACTACTGTGTTTCCTATGGGGTCCGAACAGTGAGCTTGCTCTGAACAAAAGAACTGTGCTTCCTACACACACTGATCATATATAGTTCAACTCTGCTTAGGAAACTGACAAGAACAGTAGCTCCTCTTCAGTCCAATACACTGTACTTGCTGGGAACAGACACGAGTGCTATTTGCACTGTGTATGGCAATTGGAGCACAATTGTGAATCTTCTTACCAGAAAACAACTCTTGCTCGTAGGACCAAAAACTGCCTGTGACTCAACTCCATTGAGGACTGTGAAACAAACGCAAGCTCGCCTTACAAGAAACACACTCTGCTTTGGAGAAAAGAGCACTCTTCTACTCTACTGTCTTTCGTATGGGGTCCGAACAGTGAGGTTGCTCAGAACAAAAGAACTGTGCTTCCTACACACACGGCCATATCTAGTTCAATTCTGCTTAGGAACCTGACAAGAACAGCAGATCCTCTTCAGTCCAATACACTGTACTTGCTGTGAACAGAGGCCAGTGCTATTTGTCCTGTGTATGGCAATGCCAGCACAATAGTGACTCTTCTTACCAGAAAACAACTCTAGCTCGTAGTACCAAAAACTGCCTGTGACTCAACTCCATTTAGGACTGGGAAACAAATGCGAGCTCGCCTTACAAGAAACACACTCTGCTTTAGAGAAAAGAGCACTCTTCTACTCTACTGTGTTTCCTATAGGGCCAGAACAGTGAGCTTGCTCAGAACAAAAGAACTGTGCTTCCTACACACACGTCCATATCAGGTTCAATTCTGCTTAGGAAACTGACAAGAACTGTAGTTCCTCTTCAGTCCAATACACTGTACTTGCTGCGAACAGATGCCAGTGCTATTTGTCCTGTGTATGGCAATGGCAGCACAATAGTGACTCTTCTTACCAGAAAACAACTCTTGCTCGTAGGACCAGAACCTGCATGATATTCAACTCCATTTAGGACTGCTAAACAAATGCTAGCTTGCCTTACTAGAAACACACTCTGCTTTAGAGAAAAGAGCACTCTTCTACTCTACTGTGTATCCTATGGGGTCCAAACAGTGAGCTTGGTCAGAACAAAAGAACTGTGCTTCCTACACACACTGATCATATCTAGTTCTACTCTGCTTAGGAAACTGACAAGAACAGTAGCACCTATTCAGTCCAATACACTGTACTTGCTGGAAACAGACGCGAGTGCTATTTGCACTGTGTATGGCAATGGGAGCGCAATAGTGACTTTCCTTACCAGAAAACAACTCTTGTTCTTAGGACCAGAAACTGCATGGGATTCAACTCCATTTAGGACTAGGATACAAATGCTAGCTTGCCTTACAAGAAACACACTCTGCTTTAGAGAAAAGAGCACTCATCTACTCTACTCTGTTTCCTATAGGGCCAGAACAGTGAGCTTGCTCAGAACATATGAACTGTGCTTCCTACACACGGGCCATATCTAGTTCAACTCTGCTTAGGAAACTGACAAGAATATTGGCTCCTCTTCAGTCCGATACACTGTACTTGCTGGGAACAGACGCCAGTGCTATTTGTCCTGTGTATGGCAATGGCAGCGCAATAGTGACTATTCTTACCATAAAACAACTCTTGCTCATAGGACCAGAAACTGCATGTGATTCCACTCTATTTAGGACTGGGAAAAAAACGCTAGCTCGCCTTACAAGAAACACACTCTGCTTTTGAGAAAAGAGCACTCTTCTACTCTACTGTGTTTCCTATGGGGTCCAAACAGTGAGCTTGCTCAGAACAAAGGAACTGTGCTTCCTACACACGCGCAATATCTAGTTCAACTCTGCTTAGGAAACTGACAAGAATAGTAGCTCCTCTTCATCCGATACACTGTATTTGCTGGGAACAGACGCGAGTGCTATTTGTCCTGTGTACGGCAATGGGAGAGCAATAGTGACTTTCCTTACCAGAAAACAACTCTTGTTCGTAGGACCAGAACCTGCATGGGATTCAACTCCATTTAGGACTAGGAAACAAACGCTAGCTCGCCTTTAAAGAAACACACTCTGCTTTAGAGAAAAGAGCACTCTTCTACTCTACTGTGTTTCTTATGGGTTCTAACAGTGAGCTTGCTCAGTACAAAAGAACTGTGCTTCCTACACACACGGGCCATATCTAGTGCAATTCTGCTTGGGATACTGAAAAGAACAGTAGCTCCTCTTCAGTCCAATACACTGTACATGCTGTGAACAGACGCCAGTGTTATTTGCCCTGTGTATGAAAATGGGAACGCAATAGTGACTCTTCTCACCAGAAAACAACTCTTGCTCGTAGGACCAGAAACCGCATGGGATTCAACTCCTTTTATGACTGGGAAACAAACGCTAGCTCGCCTTACAAGAAACACACTCTGCTTTTGAGAAAAGAGCACTCTTCTACTCTACTGTGTTTACTATGGGTTTGAACAGTGAGCTTGCTCAGAACAAAAGAACTGTGATTCCTACACACACGGCCATATCCTGTTCACTTCTACTTAGAAAACTGACAAGAACAGTAGCTCCTCTTCAGTCCAATACACTGTACATGCTGGGAACAGACGCCAGTGCTATTTGCCCTGTGTATGACAATAGGAGCGCAATAGTGACTCTTCTTACCAGAAAAAAATTCCTGATCGTAGGACCAGAAACTGCATGTGATTCAACTCCATTTAGGACTGGGAAACAAACGCTAGCTCACCTTACAAATAAAACACTCTCCTTTTGAGAAAAGAGCACTCTTCTACTCTACTGTGTTTCCTATGGGGTCCAAACAGTGAGCATGCTCCGAACAAACGAACTGTGCTTCCTACACACACGGCCATATCTAGTTCAACTCTGCTTAGGAAACTGACAAGAACAGTAGCTCCTCTTCAGTCCAATACACTGTACTTGCTGGGAACAGACGCGAGTGCTATTTGCACTGTATATGGCCATGGGAGCGCAATAGTGACTCTTCTTACCAGAAAACAACTCTTGCTCGTAGGACCAGAAACTGCATGGGATTCAACTCCATTTCAGACTGGGAAACAAACACTAGCTCACCTTACAAGAAACACACTCTGCTTTTGAGAAATGAGCACTCTTCTACTCTACTGTGTTTCCTATGTTGTCCGAACAGTGAGCTTGCTCAGAACAAAAGAACTGTTCTTCCTACACACAGGGGCCATATCTAGTTCAACTCTGCTTAGGAAACAGACAAGAACAGTAGCTCCTCTTAAGTCCAATACACTGTACTTGCTGGGAACAGACGCCAGTGCTATTTGCACTGTGTATGGCAATGGGAGCACAATAGTGACTCTTCTTACCAGAAACCAAATCTTGCACATAGGACCAGAAACTGCATGTGATTGAACTCCATTTACGACTGGGAAACAAATGCTAGCTCGCCTTACAGGAAACACACTCTGCTTTTGAGAATAGAGCACTCTTCTACTCTATGGGTTTCCTATAGGGCCAGAACAGTGAGTATGCTCAGAACAAAAGAACTGTGCTTCCTACACACACGGCCATATCTAGTTCAATTCTGCTTAGGAAACTGACAAGAACAGTAGTTCCTCTTCAGTTCCATACACTGTACTTGCTGGGAACAGACGCCAGTGCTATTTGCCTTGTGTATGACAATGGGAGCGCAATAGTGACTCTTCTTACCAGAAAACAACTCTTGCTCGTAGGACCAGAAACTACATGTGATTCAACTCCATTTAGGACTGGGAAACAAACGCGAGCTCGCCTTACAAGAAACACACTCTGCTTTTGAGAAAAGAGCACTCTTCTACTCTACTGTGTTTCCTATGGGTTCGAACAGTGAGCTTGCTCAGAACATAAGAAAGGTGCTTCCTACACACACGGGCCATATCTAGTTCAACTCTGCTTAGGAAACTGACAAGAACAGTAGCTCCTCTTCAGTCCAATACACTGTATATGCTGGGAACAGACGCCAGTGTTATTTGCCCTGTGTATGACAATTGGAGCACAATAGTGACTCTTCTTACCAGAAAACAACTCTTGCTCGTAGGACCAGAAACTGCATGGGATTCAACTCCATTTCAGACTGGGAAACAAACGCTAGCTCGCCTTACAAGAAACACACTCTGCTTTGGAGAAAAGAGCACTCTTCTACTCTACTGTGTTTCCATTGGGGTCCGAACAGTGAGCTTGCTCAGAACAAAAGAACTGTGCTTCCCACACACGGGCCATATCTAGTTCAACTCTGCTTAGGAAACTGACAAGAACAGTAGCTCCTCTTCAGTCCAATACACTGTACTTGCTGGGAACAGACACGAGTGCTATTTGCACTGTGTATGGCAATTGGAGAACAATAGTGACTCTTCTTACCAGAAAACAACTCTTGCTTGTAGGAAAAAAAAACTGCATGTGATTCAACTCCATTTAGGACTGGGAAACAAACTCTATCTTGCCTTACAAGAAACACACTCTACTTTTGAGAAAAGAGCACTCTTCTACTCTACTATGTTTCCTAAAGTACCAGAACAGTGAGCTTTCTCAGAACAAAAGAACTGTGCTTCCTACACACACGGCCATATCTAGTTCAATTCTGCTTAGGAACCTGACAAGAACAGTAGATCTTCTTCATTCCAATACACTGTACTTGCTGGGAACAGACGCCAGTGCTATTTGTCCTGTGTACGGGATTGTCACCACAATAGTGACTATTCTTACCATAAAACAACTCTTGCTCATAGGACCAGAAACTGCATGTGATTCAACTCCATTTAGGACTGGGACATAAACGCTAGCTCGCCTTACAAGAAACGCACTCTGCTTTTGAGAAAAGAGCACTCTTCTACTTTACTGTTTTTTCTATAGGGCCAGAACAGTGAGCTTGCTCAGAACAAAAGAACTGAGCTTCCCACGCACGGGCCATATCTAGTTCAACTCTGCCTAGGAAACTGACAAGAACAGTAGCTCCTCTTCAGTCCCATACACTGTACTTGCTGGGAACAGACGCAAGTGCTATTTGCACTGTGTATGGCAATGGGAGCACAAAAGTGACTTTCCTTACCAGAAAACAACTCTTGATCGTAGGACAGAAACTGCATGTGATTCAACTCCATTTAAGACTGGGAAACACACGCTAGCTTGCCTTACAAGAAACACACTCTACTTTTGAGAAAAGAGCACTCTTCTACACTACTGTGTTTCCTATGGTGTCCGAACAGTGAGCTTGCTCTGAACAAAAGACTGTGCTTCCTACACACACTGATCATATCTAGTTCAACTCTGCTTAGGAAACTGACAAGAACAGTAGCTCCTCTTCAGTCCAATACACTGTACTTGCTGGGAACAGACACGAGTGCTATTTGCACTGTGTATGGCAATTTTAGCACAATTGTGAATCTTCTTACCAGAAAAAAACTCTTGCTCGTAGGACCAAAAACTGCCTGTGACTCAACTCCATTTAGGACTGGGAAACAAACGCGAGCTCGCCTTACAAGAAACACACTCTGCTTTAGAGAAAAGAGCACTCTTCTACTCTACTGTGTTTCGTATGGGGTCCGAACAGTGAGGTTGCTCAGAACAAAAGAACTGTGCTTCCTACACACACGGCCATATCTAGTTCAATTCTGCTTAGGAACCTGACAAGAACAGCAGATCCTCTTCAGTCCAATACACTGTATTTGCTGTGAACAGAGGCCAGTGCTATTTGTCCTGTGTATGGCAATGCCAGCACAATAGTGACTCTTCTTACGAGAAAACAACTCTTGCTCATAGTACCAGAAACTGCATGGGATTCAACTCCATTTAGGACTGCGAAACAAACGCTAGCTCGCCTTACAAGAAACACACTCTGCTTTAGAAAAAGAGCACTCTTCTACTCTACTGTGTATCCTTTGGGGTCCAAACACTGAGCTTGCTCAGAACAAAAGAACTGTGCTTCCTACACACACGGGCCATATCTAGTTCAACTCTGCTTAGGAAACTGACAAGAACAGTAGCTCCTCTTCAGTCCGATACACTGTACTTGCTGGGAACAGACACGAGTGCTATTTGCACTTTTTTGGCATGGGAGCACAATAGTGACTTTCCTTACCAGAAAACAACTCTTGCTCGTAGGACCAGAAACTGCATGTGATTCAACTCCATTTAGGAGTGGGAAACAAACGCTAGCTCGCCTTACAAGAAACAGACTCTGCTTTAGAAAAAGAGCACTCTTCTACTCTACTGTGTTTCTTATGGGGTCCGAAAAGTGAGCTTGCTCAGAACAAAAGAACTGTGCTTCCTACACACACGGCCATATCTAGTTCAATTCTGCTTAGGAACCTGACAAGAACAGTAGATCCTCTTCAGTCCAATACACTGTACTTGCTGGCAACAGACGCGAGTGCTATTTGTCCTGTGTATGGCAATGGCAGCGCAATAGTGACTCTTCTTTCCATAAAACAACTCTTGCTCGTAGGACCAGAAACTGCATGTGATTCAACTCCATTTAGGACTGGGAAACAAATGCTAGCTCGCCTTACAAGAAACACACTCTGCTTTAGAGAAAAGAGCACTCTTCTACTCTACTGTGTTTCTTATGGGTTCGAACAGTGAGCTTGCTCAGAACAAAAGAACTGTGCTTCCTACACACATGGCCATATCTAGTTCAATTCTGCTTGGGATACTGAAAAGAACAGTAGCTCCTCTTCAGTCCAATACACTGTACATGCTGGGAACAGACGCCAGTGTTATTTGCCCTGTGTATGAAAATGGGAGCGCAATAGTGACTCTTCTCACCAGAAAACAACTCTTGCTCGTAGGACCAGAAACTGCATGGGATTCAACTCCTTTTATGACTGGGAAACAAACGCTAGCTCGCCTTACAAGAAACACACTCTCTTTTGAGAAAAGAGCACTCTTCTACTCTACTGTGTTTACTATGGCTTTGAACAGTGAGCTTGCTCAGAACAAAAGAACTGTGATTCCTACACACACGGCCATATCCTGTTCACTTCTACTTAGAAAACTGACAAGAACAGTAGCTCCTCTTCAGTCCAATACACTGTACATGCTGGGAACAGACGCCAGTGCTATTTGCCTTGTGTATGACAATAGGAGCGCAATAGTGACTCTTCTTACCAGAAAAAAATTGCTGATCGTAGGACCAGAAACTGCATGTGATTCAACTCCATTTAGGACTGGGAAACAAACGCTAGCTCGCCTTACAAATAAAACACTCTCCTTTTGAGAAAAGAGCACTCTTCTACTCTACTGTGTTTCCTATGGGGTCCAAACAGTGAGCATGCTCAGAACAAACGAACTGTGCTTCCTACACACAGGGCCATATCTAGTTCAACTCTGCTTAGGAAACTGACAAGAACAGTAGCTCCTCTTCAGTCCAATACACTGTACTTGCTGGGAACAGACGCGAGTGCTATGTGCACTGTATATGGCCATGGGAGCGCAATAGTGACTCTTCTTACCAGAAAACAACTCTTGCTCGTAGGACCAGAAACTGCATGGGATTCAACTCCATTTCAGACTGGGAAACAAACACTAGCTCACCTTACAAGAAACACACTCTGCTTTTGAGAAAAGAGCACTCTTCTACACTACTGTGTTTCCTAGGTTGTCCGAACAGTGAGCTTGCTCAGAACAAAAGAACTGTTCTTCCTACACTCAGGGGCCATATCTAGTTCAACTCTGCTTAGGAAACAGACAAGAACAGTAGCTCCTCTTAAGTCCAATACACTGTACTTGCTGGGAACAGACGCCAGTGCTATTTGCACTGTGTATGGCAATGGGAACACAATAGTGACTCTTCTTACCAGAAACCAAATCTTGCACATAGGACCAGAAACTGCATGTGATTGAACTCCATTTACGACTGGGAAACAAATGCTAGCTCGCCTTACAGGAAACACACTCGGCTTTTGAGAAAAGAGCACTCTTCTACTCTATGGGTTTCCTATAGGGCCAGAACAGTGAGTATGCTCAGAACAAAAGAACTGTGCTTCCTACACACACGGCCATATCTAGTTCAATTCTGCTTAGGAAACTGACAAGAACAGTAGATCCTCTTCAGTTCCATACACTGTACTTGCTGGGAACAGACGCCAGTGCTATTTGCCCTGTGTATGACAATGGGAGCGCAATAGTGACTCTTCTTACCAGAAAACAACTCTTGCTCGTAGGACCAGAAACTACATGTGATTCAACTCCATTTAGGACTTGGAAACACACGCTAGCTCGCCTTACAAGAAACACACTCTGCTTTTGAGAAAAGAGCACTCTTCTACTCTACTGTGTTTCCTATGGGTTCGAACAGTGAGCTTGCTCAGTACAAAAGCACTGTGCTTCCTACACACACGGCCATATCTAGTTCAATTCTGCTTAGGAAACTGACAAGAACAGTAGATCCTCTTCAGTCCAATACACTGTACAAGCTGGGAACAGACGCCAGTGCTATTTGCCCTGTGTATGGCAATGGAAGCGCAATAGTGACTCTTCTTACCAGAAAACAACTCTTGCTCGTAGGACCAGAAACTGCATGTGATTCAAATCCATTTAGGACTGGGAAACAAATGCTAGCTCGCCTTACAAGAAACACACTCTGCTTTTGAGAAAAGGGCACTCTTCTCCTCTACTGTGTTTCCTATGTGTTTGAACAGTGAGCTTGCTCAGAATAAAAGAACTGTGCTTCCTACACACACGGCCATATCTAGTTCAATTCTGCTTAGGAACCAGACAAGAACAGTAGATCCTCTTCAGTCCAATACACTGTATATGCTGGGAACAGACGCCAGTGTTATTTGCCCTGTGTATGACAATTGGAGCACAATAGTGACTCTTCTTACCAGAAAACAACTCTTGCTCGTAGGACCAGAAACTGCATGGGATTCAACTCCATTTCAGACTGGGAAACAAACGCTAGCTCGCCTTACAAGAAACACACTCTGCTTTGGAGAAAAGAGCACTCTTCTACTCTACTGTGTTTCCATTGGGGTCCGAACAGTGAGCTTGCTCAGAACAAAAGAACTGTGCTTCCTACACACACGGGCCATATCTAGTTCAACTCTGCTTAGGAAACTGACGAGAACAGTAGCTCCTCTTCAGTCCAATACACTGTACTTCCTGGGAACAGACACGAGTGCTATTTGCACTGTGTATGGCAATTGGAGCACAGTAGTGACTCTTCTTACCAGAAAACAACTCTTGCTTGTAGGAAAAAAAACTGCATGTGATTCAACTCCATTTAGGACTGGGAAACAAACTCTATCTTGCCTTACAAGAAACACACTCTACTTTTGAGAAAAGAGCACTCTTCTACTCTACTATGCTTCCTAAAGGACCAGAACAGTGAGCTTGCTCAGAACAAAAGAACTGTGCTTCCTACACACACGGCCATATCTAGTTCAATTCTGCTTAGGAACCTGACAAGAACAGTAGATCTTCTTCATTCCAGTACACTGTACTTGCTGGGAACAGACGCCAGTGCTATTTGTCCTGTGTACGGGATTGGCACCACAATAGTGACTATTCTTACCATAAAACAACTCTTGCTCATAGGACCAGAAACCGCATGTGATTCAACTCCATTTAGGACTGGGAAATAAACGCTAGCTCGCCTTACAAGAAACGCACTCTGCTTTTGAGAAAAGAGCACTCTTCTACTCTACTGTTTTTTCTATAGGGCCAGAACAGTGAGCTTGCTCAGAACAAAAGAACTGTGCTTCCCACGCACGGGCCATATCTAGTTCAACTCTGCCTAGGAAACTGACAAGAACAGTAGCTCCTCTTCAGTCCCATACACTGTACTTGCTGGGAACAGACGCAAGTGCTATTTGCACTGTGTATGGCAATGGGAGCACAAAAGTGACTTTCCTTACCAGAAAACAACTCTTGATCGTAGGACAGAAACTGCATGTGATTCAACTCCATTTAAGACTGGGAAACACACGCTAGCTTGCCTTACAAGAAACACACTCTACTTTTGAGAAAAGAGCACTCTTCTACACTACTGTGTTTCCTATGGGGTACGAACAGTGAGCTTGCTCAGAACAAATGAACTGTGCTTCCTAGACACACGGGCCATATCTAGTTCAACTCTGCTTAGGAGACTGACAAGAACAGTAGCTCCTCTTCAGTCCAAAACACTGTACTTGCTGGGAACAGACGTCAGTACTATTTGCATTGTGTATGGCAATGGGAGCACAATAGTGACTCTTCTTACCAGAAACCAAATCTTGCTCATAGGACCAGAAACTGCATGTGATTGAACTCCATTTACGACTGGGAAACAAATGCTAGCTCGCCTTACAAGAAACACACTCTGCTTTTGAGAAAAGATCACTCTTCTACTCTACTGTGTTTCCTATGGGTTCAAACAGTGAGCTTGCTCAGTACAAAAGCACTGTGCTTCCTACACGCAAGGCCATATCTAGTTCAATTCTGCTTAGGAAACTGACAAGAACAGTAGATCCTCTTCAGTCCAATACACTGTACATGCTGGGAACAGACGCCAGTGATATTTGCCGTGTGTATGACAATGGGAGCGCAATAGTGACTCTTCTTACCAGAAAACAACTCTTGCTCATAGGACCAGAAACTGCATGTGATTTAACTCCATTTAGGACTTAGAAACAAACACTAGCTCGCCTTACAAGAAACACACTCTACTTTTGAGAAAAGAGCACTCTTCTACTCTACTGTGTTTCCTAAGAGGTCAGAACAGTGAGCTTGCTCAGAACAAAAGAACTGTGCTTCCTACACACATGGGCCATATCTAGTTCAACTCTGCTTAGGAAACTGACAAGAACAGTAGCTCCTCTTCAGTCCAATACACTGTACTTGATGGGAACAGACGCGAGTCCTATTTGCACTGTGTGTGGCAATGGGAGGGCAATAGTGACTTTCCTTACCAGAAAACAACTCTTGCTCGTAGGACCAAAAACTGCATGTGATTCAACTCCATTTAGGATTGGGAAACAAACGCTAGCTAGCCTTACAAGAAACACACTCTGCTTTTGAGAAAAGAGCACTCTTCTACTCTATGGGTTTCCTATAGGTCCAGAACAGTGAGCATGCTCAGAACAAAAGAACTGTGCTTCCTACACACACGGCCATATCTAGTTCAATTCTGCTTAGGAAACTGACAAGAACAGTAGATCCTCTTCAGTTCCATACACTGTACTTGCTGGGAACAGACGCCAGTGCTATTTGCCCTGTGTATGACAATGGGAGCGCAATAGTGACTCTTCTTACCAGAAAACAACTCTAGCTCGTAGGACCAGAAACTACATGTGATTCAACTCCATTTAGAACTGGGAAACAAACGCTAGCTCGCCTTAAAAGAAACACACTCTGCTTTTGAGAAAAGAGCACTCTTCTACTCTACTGTGTTTCCTATGGGGTCCGAACAGTGAGCTTGCTCAGAACAAATGAACTGTGCTTCCTAGACACACGGGCCATATCTAGTTCAACTCTGCTTAGGAGACTGACAAGAACAGTAGCTCCTCTTCAGTCCAAAACACTGTACTTGCTGGGAACAGACGTCAGTACTATTTGCATTGTGTATGGCAATGGGAGCACAATAGTGACTCTTCTTACCAGAAACCAAATCTTGCTCATAGGACCAGAAACTGCATGTGATTGAACTCCATTTACGACTGGGAAACAAATGCTAGCTCGCCTTACAAGAAACACACTCTGCTTTTGAGAAAAGATCACTCTTCTACTCTACTGTGTTTCCTATGGGTTCAAACAGTGAGCTTGCTCAGTACAAAAGCACTGTGCTTCCTACACGCAAGGCCATATCTAGTTCAACTCTGCTTAGGAAACTGACAAGAACAGTAGCTCCTCTTCAGTCCGATACACTGTACTTGCTGGGAACAGACACGAGTGCTATTTGCACTTTTTTGGCATGGGAGCACAATAGTGACTTTCCTTACCAGAAAACAACTCTTGCTCGTAGGACCAGAAACTGCATGTGATTCAACTCCATTTAGGAGTGGGAAACAAACGCTAGCTCGCCTTACAAGAAACAGACTCTGCTTTAGAAAAAGAGCACTCTTCTACTCTACTGTGTTTCTTATGGGGTCCGAAAAGTGAGCTTGCTCAGAACAAAAGAACTGTGCTTCCTACACACACGGCCATATCTAGTTCAATTCTGCTTAGGAACCTGACAAGAACAGTAGATCCTCTTCAGTCCAATACACTGTACTTGCTGGCAACAGACGCGAGTGCTATTTGTCCTGTGTATGGCAATGGCAGCGCAATAGTGACTCTTCTTTCCATAAAACAACTCTTGCTCGTAGGACCAGAAACTGCATGTGATTCAACTCCATTTAGGACTGGGAAACAAATGCTAGCTCGCCTTACAAGAAACACACTCTGCTTTAGAGAAAAGAGCACTCTTCTACTCTACTGTGTTTCTTATGGGTTCGAACAGTGAGCTTGCTCAGAACAAAAGAACTGTGCTTCCTACACACATGGCCATATCTAGTTCAATTCTGCTTGGGATACTGAAAAGAACAGTAGCTCCTCTTCAGTCCAATACACTGTACATGCTGGGACCAGACGCCAGTGTTATTTGCCCTGTGTATGAAAATGGGAGCGCAATAGTGACTCTTCTCACCAGAAAACAACTCTTGCTCGTAGGACCAGAAACTGCATGGGATTCAACTCCTTTTATGACTGGGAAACAAACGCTAGCTCGCCTTACAAGAAACACACTCTCTTTTGAGAAAAGAGCACTCTTCTACTCTACTGTGTTTACTATGGCTTTGAACAGTGAGCTTGCTCAGAACAAAAGAACTGTGATTCCTACACACACGGCCATATCCTGTTCACTTCTACTTAGAAAACTGACAAGAACAGTAGCTCCTCTTCAGTCCAATACACTGTACATGCTGGGAACAGACGCCAGTGCTATTTGCCTTGTGTATGACAATAGGAGCGCAATAGTGACTCTTCTTACCAGAAAAAAATTGCTGATCGTAGGACCAGAAACTGCATGTGATTCAACTCCATTTAGGACTGGGAAACAAACGCTAGCTCGCCTTACAAATAAAACACTCTCCTTTTGAGAAAAGAGCACTCTTCTACTCTACTGTGTTTCCTATGGGGTCCAAACAGTGAGCATGCTCAGAACAAACGAACTGTGCTTCCTACACACAGGGCCATATCTAGTTCAACTCTGCTTAGGAAACTGACAAGAACAGTAGCTCCTCTTCAGTCCAATACACTGTACTTGCTGGGAACAGACGCGAGTGCTATGTGCACTGTATATGGCCATGGGAGCGCAATAGTGACTCTTCTTACCAGAAAACAACTCTTGCTCGTAGGACCAGAAACTGCATGGGATTCAACTCCATTTCAGACTGGGAAACAAACACTAGCTCACCTTACAAGAAACACACTCTGCTTTTGAGAAAAGAGCACTCTTCTACACTACTGTGTTTCCTAGGTTGTCCGAACAGTGAGCTTGCTCAGAACAAAAGAACTGTTCTTCCTACACTCAGGGGCCATATCTAGTTCAACTCTGCTTAGGAAACAGACAAGAACAGTAGCTCCTCTTAAGTCCAATACACTGTACTTGCTGGGAACAGACGCCAGTGCTATTTGCACTGTGTATGGCAATGGGAACACAATAGTGACTCTTCTTACCAGAAACCAAATCTTGCACATAGGACCAGAAACTGCATGTGATTGAACTCCATTTACGACTGGGAAACAAATGCTAGCTCGCCTTACAGGAAACACACTCTGCTTTTGAGAAAAGAGCACTCTTCTACTCTATGGGTTTCCTATAGGGCCAGAACAGTGAGTATGCTCAGAACAAAAGAACTGTGCTTCCTACACACACGGCCATATCTAGTTCAATTCTGCTTAGGAAACTGACAAGAACAGTAGATCCTCTTCAGTTCCATACACTGTACTTGCTGGGAACAGACGCCAGTGCTATTTGCCCTGTGTATGACAATGGGAGCGCAATAGTGACTCTTCTTACCAGAAAACAACTCTTGCTCGTAGGACCAGAAACTACATGTGATTCAACTCCATTTAGGACTTGGAAACACACGCTAGCTCGCCTTACAAGAAACACACTCTGCTTTTGAGAAAAGAGCACTCTTCTACTCTACTGTGTTTCCTATGGGTTCGAACAGTGAGCTTGCTCAGTACAAAAGCACTGTGCTTCCTACACACACGGCCATATCTAGTTCAATTCTGCTTAGGAAACTGACAAGAACAGTAGATCCTCTTCAGTCCAATACACTGTACAAGCTGGGAACAGACGCCAGTGCTATTTGCCCTGTGTATGGCAATGGAAGCGCAATAGTGACTCTTCTTACCAGAAAACAACTCTTGCTCGTAGGACCAGAAACTGCATGTGATTCAAATCCATTTAGGACTGGGAAACAAATGCTAGCTCGCCTTACAAGAAACACACTCTGCTTTTGAGAAAAGGGCACTCTTCTCCTCTACTGTGTTTCCTATGTGTTTGAACAGTGAGCTTGCTCAGAATAAAAGAACTGTGCTTCCTACACACACGGCCATATCTAGTTCAATTCTGCTTAGGAACCAGACAAGAACAGTAGATCCTCTTCAGTCCAATACACTGTATATGCTGGGAACAGACGCCAGTGTTATTTGCCCTGTGTATGACAATTGGAGCACAATAGTGACTCTTCTTACCAGAAAACAACTCTTGCTCGTAGGACCAGAAACTGCATGGGATTCAACTCCATTTCAGACTGGGAAACAAACGCTAGCTCGCCTTACAAGAAACACACTCTGCTTTGGAGAAAAGAGCACTCTTCTACTCTACTGTGTTTCCATTGGGGTCCGAACAGTGAGCTTGCTCAGAACAAAAGAACTGTGCTTCCTACACACACGGGCCATATCTAGTTCAACTCTGCTTAGGAAACTGACGAGAACAGTAGCTCCTCTTCAGTCCAATACACTGTACTTCCTGGGAACAGACACGAGTGCTATTTGCACTGTGTATGGCAATTGGAGCACAGTAGTGACTCTTCTTACCAGAAAACAACTCTTGCTTGTAGGAAAAAAAACTGCATGTGATTCAACTCCATTTAGGACTGGGAAACAAACTCTATCTTGCCTTACAAGAAACACACTCTACTTTTGAGAAAAGAGCACTCTTCTACTCTACTATGCTTCCTAAAGGACCAGAACAGTGAGCTTGCTCAGAACAAAAGAACTGTGCTTCCTACACACACGGCCATATCTAGTTCAATTCTGCTTAGGAACCTGACAAGAACAGTAGATCTTCTTCATTCCAGTACACTGTACTTGCTGGAACAGACGCCAGTGCTATTTGTCCTGTGTACGGGATTGGCACCACAATAGTGACTATTCTTACCATAAAACAACTCTTGCTCATAGGACCAGAAACCGCCATGTGATTCAACTCCATTTAGGACTGGGAAATAAACGCTAGCTCGCCTTACAAGAAACGCACTCTGCTTTTGAGAAAAGAGCACTCTTCTACTCTACTGTTTTTTCTATAGGGCCAGAACAGTGAGCTTGCTCAGAACAAAAGAACTGTGCTTCCCACGCACGGGCCATATCTAGTTCAACTCTGCCTAGGAAACTGACAAGAACAGTAGCTCCTCTTCAGTCCCATACACTGTACTTGCTGGGAACAGACGCAAGTGCTATTTGCACTGTGTATGGCAATGGGAGCACAAAAGTGACTTTCCTTACCAGAAAACAACTCTTGATCGTAGGACAGAAACTGCATGTGATTCAACTCCATTTAAGACTGGGAAACACACGCTAGCTTGCCTTACAAGAAACACACTCTACTTTTGAGAAAAGAGCACTCTTCTACACTACTGTGTTTCCTATGGGGTACGAACAGTGAGCTTGCTCAGAACAAATGAACTGTGCTTCCTAGACACACGGGCCATATCTAGTTCAACTCTGCTTAGGAGACTGACAAGAACAGTAGCTCCTCTTCAGTCCAAAACACTGTACTTGCTGGGAACAGACGTCAGTACTATTTGCATTGTGTATGGCAATGGGAGCACAATAGTGACTCTTCTTACCAGAAACCAAATCTTGCTCATAGGACCAGAAACTGCATGTGATTGAACTCCATTTACGACTGGGAAACAAATGCTAGCTCGCCTTACAAGAAACACACTCTGCTTTTGAGAAAAGATCACTCTTCTACTCTACTGTGTTTCCTATGGGTTCAAACAGTGAGCTTGCTCAGTACAAAAGCACTGTGCTTCCTACACGCAAGGCCATATCTAGTTCAATTCTGCTTAGGAAACTGACAAGAACAGTAGATCCTCTTCAGTCCAATACACTGTACATGCTGGGAACAGACGCCAGTGATATTTGCCGTGTGTATGACAATGGGAGCGCAATAGTGACTCTTCTTACCAGAAAACAACTCTTGCTCATAGGACCAGAAACTGCATGTGATTTAACTCCATTTAGGACTTAGAAACAAACACTAGCTCGCCTTACAAGAAACACACTCTACTTTTGAGAAAAGAGCACTCTTCTACTCTACTGTGTTTCCTAAGAGGTCAGAACAGTGAGCTTGCTCAGAACAAAAGAACTGTGCTTCCTACACACATGGGCCATATCTAGTTCAACTCTGCTTAGGAAACTGACAAGAACAGTAGCTCCTCTTCAGTCCAATACACTGTACTTGATGGGAACAGACGCGAGTCCTATTTGCACTGTGTGTGGCAATGGGAGGGCAATAGTGACTTTCCTTACCAGAAAACAACTCTTGCTCGTAGGACCAAAAACTGCATGTGATTCAACTCCATTTAGGATTGGGAAACAAACGCTAGCTAGCCTTACAAGAAACACACTCTGCTTTTGAGAAAAGAGCACTCTTCTACTCTATGGGTTTCCTATAGGTCCAGAACAGTGAGCATGCTCAGAACAAAAGAACTGTGCTTCCTACACACACGGCCATATCTAGTTCAATTCTGCTTAGGAAACTGACAAGAACAGTAGATCCTCTTCAGTTCCATACACTGTACTTGCTGGGAACAGACGCCAGTGCTATTTGCCCTGTGTATGACAATGGGAGCGCAATAGTGACTCTTCTTACCAGAAAACAACTCTAGCTCGTAGGACCAGAAACTACATGTGATTCAACTCCATTTAGAACTGGGAAACAAACGCTAGCTCGCCTTAAAAGAAACACACTCTGCTTTTGAGAAAAGAGCACTCTTCTACTCTACTGTGTTTCCTATGGGGTCCGAACAGTGAGCTTGCTCAGAACAAATGAACTGTGCTTCCTAGACACACGGGCCATATCTAGTTCAACTCTGCTTAGGAGACTGACAAGAACAGTAGCTCCTCTTCAGTCCAAAACACTGTACTTGCTGGGAACAGACGTCAGTACTATTTGCATTGTGTATGGCAATGGGAGCACAATAGTGACTCTTCTTACCAGAAACCAAATCTTGCTCATAGGACCAGAAACTGCATGTGATTGAACTCCATTTACGACTGGGAAACAAATGCTAGCTCGCCTTACAAGAAACACACTCTGCTTTTGAGAAAAGATCACTCTTCTACTCTACTGTGTTTCCTATGGGTTCAAACAGTGAGCTTGCTCAGTACAAAAGCACTGTGCTTCCTACACGCAAGGCCATATCTAGTTCAATTCTGCTTAGGAAACTGACAAGAACAGTAGATCCTCTTCAGTCCAATACACTGTACATGCTGGGAACAGACGCCAGTGATATTTGCCGTGTGTATGACAATGGGAGCGCAATAGTGACTCTTCTTACCAGAAAACAACTCTTGCTCATAGGACCAGAAACTGCATGTGATTTAACTCCATTTAGGACTTAGAAACAAACACTAGCTCGCCTTACAAGAAACACACTCTACTTTTGAGAAAAGAGCACTCTTCTACTCTACTGTGTTTCCTAAGAGGTCAGAACAGTGAGCTTGCTCAGAACAAAAGAACTGTGCTTCCTACACACATGGGCCATATCTAGTTCAACTCTGCTTAGGAAACTGACAAGAACAGTAGCTCCTCTTCAGTCCAATACACTGTACTTGATGGGAACAGACGCGAGTCCTATTTGCACTGTGTGTGGCAATGGGAGGGCAATAGTGACTTTCCTTACCAGAAAACAACTCTTGCTCGTAGGACCAAAAACTGCATGTGATTCAACTCCATTTAGGATTGGGAAACAAACGCTAGCTAGCCTTACAAGAAACACACTCTGCTTTTGAGAAAAGAGCACTCTTCTACTCTATGGGTTTCCTATAGGTCCAGAACAGTGAGCATGCTCAGAACAAAAGAACTGTGCTTCCTACACACACGGCCATATCTAGTTCAATTCTGCTTAGGAAACTGACAAGAACAGTAGATCCTCTTCAGTTCCATACACTGTACTTGCTGGGAACAGACGCCAGTGCTATTTGCCCTGTGTATGACAATGGGAGCGCAATAGTGACTCTTCTTACCAGAAAACAACTCTAGCTCGTAGGACCAGAAACTACATGTGATTCAACTCCATTTAGAACTGGGAAACAAACGCTAGCTCGCCTTAAAAGAAACACACTCTGCTTTTGAGAAAAGAGCACTCTTCTACTCTACTGTGTTTCCTATGGGGTCCGAACAGTGAGCTTGCTCAGAACAAAAGAACTGTGCTTCCTACACACACGGGCCATTTCTAGTTCAACTCTGCTTAGGAAACTGACAAGAACAGTAGCACCTATTCAGTCCAATACACTGTACTTGCTGGGAACAGAGGCGAGTGCTATTTGCACTGTGTTTGGCAATGGGAGCGCAATAGTGACTTTCCTTACCAGAAAAAAGCTCTTGTTCATAGGACCAGAAATTGCATGTGATTCAACTCCATTTAGTACTGGGAAACAAACGCTAGCTCTCCTTACATGAAACACCCTCTGCTTTTGAGAAAAGAGCATTCTTCTACTCTACTGTGTTTCCTATGGGGTCCGAACAGTGAGCTTGCTCAGAACAAAAGAACTGTGCTTCCTACATACACGGCCATATCTAGTTCAATTCTGCTTAGGAACCTGACAAGAACAGTAGATCCTCTTCAGTCCAATACACTGTACTTGCTGGGAACAGACGCCAGTGCTATTTGTCCTGTGTATGGCAATGGTAGCGCAATAGTGACTCTTCTTACCATAAAACAACTCTTGCTCGTAGAACCAGAAACTGCATGTGATTCAACTCCATTTAGGACTGGGAAACAAACGCTAGCTCCCCTTAAAAGAAACACACTCTGCTTTTGAGAAAAGAGCACTCTTCTACTCTACTGTGTTTCCTATGTGGTCCGAACAGTGAGCTTGCTCAGAACAAAAGAACTGTTCTTCCTACACACAGGGGCCATATCTAGTTCAACTCTGCTTTAGAAACTGACAAGACCAGTAGCTCCTCTTAGGTCCAATACACTGTACTTGATGGGAACAGACGCGAGTCCTATTTGCACTGTGTGTGGCAATGGGAGGGCAAGAGTGACTTTCCTTACCAGAAAACAACTCTTGCTGGTAGGACCAAAAACTGCATGTGATTCAACTCCATTTAGGACTGGGAAACAAATGCTAGCTCGCCTTCAAGAAACACACTCTGCTTTTGAGAAAAGAGCACTCTTCTACTCTATGGGTTTCCTATAGGGCCAGAACAGTGAGCATGCTCAGAACAAAGGAACTTTGCTTCTTACACACACGGCCATATCTAGTTCAATTCTGCTTAGGAAACTGACAAGAACAGTAGATTCTCTTCAGTCCAATACACTGTACAAGCTGGGAACAGACGCCAGTGCTATTTGCCCTGTGTATGGCAATGGAATCACAATAGTGACTCTTCTTACCAGAAAACAACTCTTGCTCGTAGGACCAGAAATTGCATGTGATTCCATTCCATTTAGGACTGGGAAACAAACGCTAGCTCGCCGTACAAGAAACACACTCTGCTTTTGAGAAAAGAGCACTCTTCTACTCTACTGTGTTTCCTATGGGTTCGAACAGTGAGCTTGCTCAGAACAAAAGAACTGTGCTTCCTACACACGGGCAATATCTAGTTCAACTCTGCTTAGGAAACTGACAAGGATAGTAGCTCCTCTTCATCCGATACACTGTATTTGCTGGGAACAGACGCGAGTGATATTTGCACTGTGTATGGCAATGGGAGCGGAATAGTGACTTTCCTTACCAGAAAACCACTCTTGTTCATAGGACCAGAAACTGCATGTGATTCAACTCCATTTAGGACTAGGAAACAAACGCTAGCTCGCCTTACAAGAAACACACTCTGCTTTTGAGAAAAGAGCACTCTTCTACTCTACTGTGTTTCTTACTGGACCAGAACAGTGAGCTTGCTCAGAACAAAAGAACTGTGCTTCCTACACACACGGGCCATATCTAGTTAACTCTGCTTAGGAAACTGACAAGAACAGTAGCTCCTCTTAAGTCCGATACACTGTACTTGCTGGGAACAGAGGCGAGTGCTATTTGCACTGTGTTTGGCAATGGGAGCACAATAGTGACTTTCCTTACCAGAAAACAACTCTTGCTCGTAGATCCAGAAACTGCATGTGATTCAACTCCATTTAGGAGTGGGAAACAAATCCTAGCTCGCCTTACAAGAAACACACTCTGCTTTTGAGAAAAGAGCACTCTTCTACTCTACTGTGTTTCCTATGGGGACCGAAAAGTGAGCTTGCTCAGAACAAAAGAAATGTGCTTCCTACACACACGGCCATATCTAGTTCAATTCTGCTTAGGAACCTGACAAGAACAGTAGATCCTCTTCAGTCCAATACACTGTACTTGCTGGCAACAGACGCGAGTGCTATTTGTCCTGTGTATGGCAATGGCAGCGCAATAGTGACTCTTCTTTCCATAAAACAACTCTTGCTCGTAGGACCAGAAACTGCATGTGATTCAACTCCATTTAGGACTGGGAAACAAATGCTAGCTCGCCTTACAAGAAACACACTCTGCTTTAGAGAAAAGAGCACTCTTCTACTCTACTGTGTTTCTTATGGGTTCGAACAGTGAGCTTGCTCAGAACAAAAGAACTGTGCTTCCTACACACATGGCCATATCTAGTTCAATTCTGCTTGGGATACTGAAAAGAACAGTAGCTCCTCTTCAGTCCAATACACTGTACATGCTGGGAACAGACGCCAGTGTTATTTGCCCTGTGTATGAAAATGGGAGCGCAATAGTGACTCTTCTCACCAGAAAACAACTCTTGCTCGTAGGACCAGAAACTGCATGGGATTCAACTCCTTTAATGACTGGGAAACAAAGGCTAGCTCGCCTTACAAGAAACACACTCTCTTTTGAGAAAAGAGCACTCTTCTACTCTACTGTGTTTACTATGGCTTTGAACAGTGAGCTTGCTCAGAACAAAAGAACTGTGATTCCTACACACACGGCCATATCCTGTTCACTTCTACTTAGAAAACTGACAAGAACAGTAGCTCCTCTTCAGTCCAATACACTGTACATGCTGGGAACAGACGCCAGTGCTATTAGCCTTGTGTATGACAATAGGAGCGCAATAGTGACTCTTCTTACCAGAAAAAAATTGCTGATCGTAGGACCAGAAACTGCATGTGATTCAACTCCATTTAGGACAAGGAAACAAACGCTAGCTCGCCTTACAAATAAAACACTCTCCTTTTGAGAAAAGAGCACTCTTCTACTCTACTGTGTTTCCTATGGGGTCCAAACAGTGAGCATGCTCAGAACAAACGAACTGTGCTTCCTACACACAGGGCCATATCTAGTTCAACTCTGCTTAGGAAACTGACAAGAACAGTAGCTCCTCTTCAGTCCAATACACTGTACTTGCTGGGAACAGACGCGAGTGCTATGTGCACTGTATATGGCCATGGGAGCGCAATAGTGACTCTTCTTACCAGAAAACAACTCTTGCTCGTAGGACCAGAAACTGCATGGGATTCAACTCCATTTCAGACTGGGAAACAAACACTAGCTCACCTTACAAGAAACACACTCTGCTTTTGAGAAAAGTGCACTCTTCTACTCTACTGTGTTTCCTATGTTGTCCGAACAGTGAGCTTGCTCAGAACAAAAGAACTGTTCTTCCTACACACAGGGGCCATATCTAGTTCAACTCTGCTTAGGAAACAGACAAGAACAGTAGCTCCTCTTAAGTCCAATACACTGTACTTGCTGGGAACAGACGCCAGTGCTATTTGCACTGTGTATGGCAATGGGAACACAATAGTGACTCTTCTTACCAGAAACCAAATCTTGCACATAGGACCAGAAACTGCATGTGATTGAACTCCATTTACGACTGGGAAACAAATGCTAGCTCGCCTTACAGGAAACACACTCTGCTTTTGAGAAAAGAGCACTCTTCTACTCTATGGGTTTCCTATAGGGCCAGAACAGTGAGTATGCTCAGAACAAAAGAACTGTGCTTCCTATACACACGGCCATATCTAGTTCAATTCTGCTTAGGAAACTGACAAGAACAGTAGATCCTCTTCAGTTCCATACACTGTACTTGCTGGGAACAGACGCCAGTGCTATTTGCCCTGTGTATGACAATGGGAGCGCAATAGTGACTCTTCTTACCAGAAAACAACTCTTGCTCGTAGGACCAGAAACTACATGTGATTCAACTCCATTTAGGACTGGGAAACACACGCTAGCTCGCCTTACAAGAAACACACTCTGCTTTTGAGAAAAGAGCACTCTTCTACTCTACTGTGTTTCCTATGGGTTCGAACAGTGAGCTTGCTCAGTACAAAAGCACTGTGCTTCCTACACACACGGCCATATCTAGTTCAATTCTGCTTAGGAAACTGACAAGAACAGTAGATCCTCTTCAGTCCAATACACTGTACAAGCTGGGAACAGACGCCAGTGCTTATTGCCCTGTGTATGGCAATGGAAGCGCAATAGTGACTCTTCTTACCAGAAAACAACTCTTGCTCGTAGGACCAGAAACTGCATGTGATTCAAATCCATTTAGGACTGGGAAACAAATGCTAGCTCGCCTTACAAGAAACACACTCTGCTTTTGAGAAAAGGGCACTCTTCTCCTCTACTGTGTTTCCTATGTGTTTGAACAGTGAGCTTGCTCAGAATAAAAGAACTGTGCTTCCTACACACACGGCCATATCTAGTTCAATTCTGCTTAGGAACCAGACAAGAACAGTAGATCCTCTTCAGTCCAATACACTGTATATGCTGGGAACAGACGCCAGTGTTATTTGCCCTGTGTATGACAATTGGAGCACAATAGTGACTCTTCTTACCAGAAAACAACTCTTGCTCGTAGGACCAGAAACTGCATGGGATTCAACTCCATTTCAGACTGGGAAACAAACGCTAGCTCGCCTTACAAGAAACACACTCTGCTTTGGAGAAAAGAGCACTCTTCTACTCTACTGTGTTTCCATTGGGGTCCGAACAGTGAGCTTGCTCAGAACAAAAGAACTGTGCTTCCTACACACACGGGCCATATCTAGTTCAACTCTGCTTAGGAAACTGACGAGAACAGTAGCTCCTCTTCAGTCCAATACACTGTACTTCCTGGGAACAGACACGAGTGCTATTTGCACTGTGTATGGCAATTGGAGCACAGTAGTGACTCTTCTTACCAGAAAACAACTCTTGCTTGTAGGAAAAAAAACTGCATGTGATTCAACTCCATTTAGGACTGGGAAACAAACTCTATCTTGCCTTACAAGAAACACACTTTACTTTTGAGAAAAGAGCACTCTTCTACTCTACTATGCTTCCTAAAGGACCAGAACAGTGAGCTTGCTCAGAACAAAAGAACTGTGCTTCCTACACACACGGCCATATCTAGTTCAATTCTGCTTAGGAACCTGACAAGAACAGTAGATCTTCTTCATTCCAGTACACTGTACTTGCTGGGAACAGACGCCAGCGCTATTTGTCCTGTGTACGGGATTGGCACCACAATAGTGACTATTCTTACCATAAAACAACTCTTGCTCGTAGGACCAGAAACCGCATGTGATTCAACTCCATTTAGGACTGGGAAATAAACGCTAGCTCGCCTTACAAGAAACGCACTCTGCTTTTGAGAAAAGAGCACTCTTCTACTCTACTGTTTTTTCTATAGGGCCAGAACAGTGAGCTTGCTCAGAACAAAAGAACTGTGCTTCCCACGCACGGGCCATATCTAGTTCAACTCTGCCTAGGAAACTGACAAGAACAGTAGCTCCTCTTCAGTCCCATACACTGTACTTGCTGGGAACAGACGCAAGTGCTATTTGCACTGTGTATGGCAATGGGAGCACAAAAGTGACTTTCCTTACCAGAAAACAACTCTTGATCGTAGGACAGAAACTGCATGTGATTCAACTCCATTTAAGACTGGGAAACACACGCTAGCTTGCCTTACAAGAAACACACTCTACTTTTGAGAAAAGAGCACTCTTCTACACTACTGTGTTTCCTATGGGGTACGAACAGTGAGCTTGCTCAGAACAAATGAACTGTGCTTCCTAGACACACGGGCCATATCTAGTTCAACTCTGCTTAGGAGACTGACAAGAACAGTAGCTCCTCTTCAGTCCAAAACACTGTACTTGCTGGGAACAGACGTCAGTACTATTTGCATTGTGTATGGCAATGGGAGCACAATAGTGACTCTTCTTACCAGAAACCAAATCTTGCACATAGGACCAGAAACTGCATGTGATTGAACTCCATTTACGACTGGGAAACAAATGCTAGCTCGCCTTACAAGAAACACACTCTGCTTTTGAGAAAAGATCACTCTTCTACTCTACTGTGTTTCCTATGGGTTCAAACAGTGAGCTTGCTCAGTACAAAAGCACTGTGCTTCCTACACGCAAGGCCATATCTAGTTCAATTCTGCTTAGGAAACTGACAAGAACAGTAGATCCTCTTCAGTCCAATACACTGTACATGCTGGGAACAGACGCCAGTGATATTTGCCGTGTGTATGACAATGGGAGCGCAATAGTGACTCTTCTTACCAGAAAACAACTCTTGCTCATAGGACCAGAAACTGCATGTGATTTAACTCCATTTAGGACTTAGAAACAAACACTAGCTCGCCTTACAAGAAACACACTCTACTTTTGAGAAAAGAGCACTCTTCTACTCTACTGTGTTTCCTAAGTGGTCAGAACAGTGAGCTTGCTCAGAACACAAGAACTGTGCTTCCTACACACATGGGCCATATCTAGTTCAACTCTGCTTAGGAAACTGACAAGAACAGTAGCTCCTCTTCAGTCCAATACACTGTACTTGATGGGAACAGACGCGAGTCCTATTTGCACTGTGTGTGGCAATGGGAGGGCAATAGTGACTTTCCTTACCAGAAAACAACTCTTGCTCGTAGGATCAAAAACTGCATGTGATTCAACTCCATTTAGGATTGGGAAACAAACGCTAGCTAGCCTTACAAGAAACACACTCTGCTTTTGAGAAAAGAGCACTCTTCTACTCTATGGGTTTCCTATAGGTCCAGAACAGTGAGCATGCTCAGAACAAAAGAACTGTGCTTCCTACACACACGGCCATATCTAGTTCAATTCTGCTTAGGAAACTGACAAGAACAGTAGATCCTCTTCAGTTCCATACACTGTACTTGCTGGGAACAGACGCCAGTGCTATTTGCCCTGTGTATGACAATGGGAGCGCAATAGTGACTCTTCTTACCAGAAAACAACTCTTGCTCGTAGGACCAGAAACTACATGTGATTCAACTCCATTTAGAACTGGGAAACAAACGCTAGCTCGCCTTAAAAGAAACACACTCTGCTTTTGAGAAAAGAGCACTCTTCTACTCTACTGTGTTTCCTATGGGGTCCGAACAGTGAGCTTGCTCAGAACAAAAGAACTGTGCTTCCTACACACACGGGCCATTTCTAGTTCAACTCTGCTTAGGAAACTGTCAAGAACAGTAGCACCTATTCAGTCCAATACACTGTACTTGCTGGGAACAGAGGCGAGTGCTATTTGCACTGTGTTTGGCAATGGGAGCGCAATAGTGACTTTCCTTACCAGAAAAAAGCTCTTGTTCATAGGACCAGAAATTGCATGTGATTCAACTCCATTTAGTACTGGGAAACAAACGCTAGCTCTCCTTACATGAAACACCCTCTGCTTTTGAGAAAAGAGCATTCTTCTACTCTACTGTGTTTCCTATGGGGTCCGAACAGTGAGCTTGCTCAGAACAAAAGAACTGTGCTTCCTACATACACGGCCATATCTAGTTCAATTCTGCTTAGGAACCTGACAAGAACAGTAGATCCTCTTCAGTCCAATACACTGTACTTGCTGGGAACAGACGCCAGTGCTATTTGTCCTGTGTATGGCAATGGTAGCGCAATAGTGACTCTTCTTACCATAAAACAACTCTTGCTCATAGAAC
Source organism: Peromyscus eremicus (assembly GCF_949786415.1). Classification (NCBI taxonomy): domain Eukaryota; kingdom Metazoa; phylum Chordata; class Mammalia; order Rodentia; family Cricetidae; genus Peromyscus; species Peromyscus eremicus. Next base: position 28,883 of record NW_026735051.1, on the reverse strand, counting down.
CAGAAACTGCATGTGATTCAACTCCATTTAGGACTGGGAAACAAACGCTAGCTCGCCTTAAAAGAAACACACTCTGCTTTTGAGAAAAGAGCACTCTTCTACTCTACTGTGTTTCCTATGTGGTCCGAACAGTGAGCTTGCTCAGAACAAAAGAACTGTTCTTCCTACACACAGGGGCCATATCTAGTTCAACTCTGCTTTAGAAACTGACAAGACCAGTAGCTCCTCTTAGGTCCAATACACTGTACTTGATGGGAACAGACGCGAGTCCTATTTGCACTGTGTGTGGCAATGGGAGGGCAAGAGTGACTTTCCATACCAGAAAACAACTCTTGCTGGTAGGACCAAAAACTGCATGTGATTCAACTCCATTTAGTACTGGGAAACAAATGCTAGCTCGCCTTACAAGAAACACACTCTGCTTTTGAGAAAAGAGCACTCTTCTACTCTATGGGTTTCCTATAGGGCCAGAACAGTGAGCATGCTCAGAACAAAGGAACTTTGCTTCTTACACACACGGCCATATCTAGTTCAATTCTGCTTAGGAAACTGACAAGAACAGTAGATTCTCTTCAGTCCAATACACTGTACAAGCTGGGAACAGACGCCAGTGCTATTTGCCCTGTGTATGGCAATGGAATCACAATAGTGACTCTTCTTACCAGAAAACAACTCTTGCTCGTAGGACCAGAAATTGCATGTGATTCCATTCCATTTAGGACTGGGAAACAAACGCTAGCTCGCCGTACAAGAAACACACTCTGCTTTTGAGAAAAGAGCACTCTTCTACTCTACTGTGTTTCCTATGGGTTCGAACAGTGAGCTTGCTCAGAACAAAAGAACTGTGCTTCCTACACACGGGCAATATCTAGTTCAACTCTGCTTAGGAAACTGACAAGGATAGTAGCTCCTCTTCATCCGATACACTGTATTTGCTGGGAACAGACGCGAGTGATATTTGCACTGTGTATGGCAATGGGAGCGGAATAGTGACTTTCCTTACCAGAAAACCACTCTTGTTCATAGGACCAGAAACTGCATGTGATTCAACTCCATTTAGGACTAGGAAACAAACGCTAGCTCGCCTTACAAGAAACACACTCTGCTTTTGAGAAAAGAGCACTCTTCTACTCTACTGTGTTTCTTACTGGACCAGAACAGTGAGCTTGCTCAGAACAAAAGAACTGTGCTTCCTACACACACGGGCCATATCTAGTTAACTCTGCTTAGGAAACTGACAAGAACAGTAGCTCCTCTTAAGTCCGATACACTGTACTTGCTGGGAACAGAGGCGAGTGCTATTTGCACTGTGTTTGGCAATGGGAGCACAACAGTGACTTTCCTTACCAGAAAACAACTCTTGCTCGTAGATCCAGAAACTGCATGTGATTCAACTCCATTTAGGAGTGGGAAACAAATCCTAGCTCGCCTTACAAGAAACACACTCTGCTTTTGAGAAAAGAGCACTCTTCTACTCTACTGTGTTTCCTATGGGGACCGAAAAGTGAGCTTGCTCAGAACAAAAGAAATGTGCTTCCTACACACACGGCCATATCTAGTTCAATTCTGCTTAGGAACCTGACAAGAACAGTAGATCCTCTTCAGTCCAATACACTGTACTTGCTGGCAACAGACGCGAGTGCTATTTGTCCTGAGTATGGCAATGGCAGCGCAATAGTGACTCTTCTTTCCATAAAACAACTCTTGCTCGTAGGACCAGAAACTGCATGTGATTCAACTCCATTTAGGACTGGGAAACAAATGCTAGCTCGCCTTACAAGAAACAAACTCTGCTTTAGAAAAAAGAGCACTCTTCTACTCTACTGTGTTTCTTATGGGTTCGAACAGTGAGCTTGCTCAGTACAAAAGAACTGTGCTTCCTACACACACGGCCATATCTAGTTCAATTCTGCTTAGGATACTGAAAAGAACAGTAGCTCCTCTTCAGTCCAATACACTGTACATGCTGGGAACAGACGCCAGTGTTATTTGCCCTGTGTATGAAAATGGGAGCGCAATAGTGACTCTTCTCACCAGAAAACAACTCTTGCTCGTAGGACCAGAAACTGCATGGGATTCAACTCCTTTTATGACTGGGAAACAAATGCTAGCTCGCCTTACAAGAAACACACTCTGCTTTTGAGAAAAGAGCACTCTTCTACTCTACTGTGTTTACTATGGGTTCGAACAGTGAGCTTGCTCAGAACAAAAGAACTGTGATTCCTACACACACGGCCATATCCTGTTCACTTCTACTTAGAAAACTGACAAGAACAGTAGCTCCTCTTCAGTCCAATACACTGTACATGCTGGGAACAGACGCCAGTGCTATTTGCCCTGTGTATGACAATGGGAGCGCAATAGTGACTCTTCTTACCAGAAAAAAATTCTTGCTCGTAAGACCAGAAACTGCATGTGATTCAACTCCATTTAGGACTGGGAAACAAACGCTAGCTTGCCTTACAAATAAAACACTCTGCTTTTGAGAAAAGAGCACTCTTCTACTCTACTGTGTTTCCTATGGTGTCCAAACAGTGAGCTTGCTCAGAACAAACGAACTGTGCTTAATACACACACGGCCATATCTAGTTCAACTCTGCTTAGGAAACTGACAAGAACAGTAGCTCCTCTTCAGTCCAATACACTGTACTTGCTGGGAACAGACGCGAGTGCTATTTGCACTGTATATGGCAATGGGAGCACAATAGTGACTCTTCTTACCAGAAAAAAACTCTTGCTCGTAGGACCAGAAACTGCATGGGATTCAACTCCATTTCAGACTGGGAAACAAACGCTAGCTCACCTTACAAGAAACACACTCTGCTTTTGAGAAAAGAGCACTCTTCTACTCTACTGTGTTTCCTATGGGTTCGAACAGTGAGCTTGCTCAGTACAAAAGCACTGTGCTGCCTACACACAAGGCCATATCTAGTTCAATTCTGCTTAGGAAACTGACAAGAACAGTAGCTCCTCTTCAGTCCAATACACTGTACATGCTGGGAACAGACGCCAGTGATATTTGCCCTGTGTATGACAATGGGAGCGCAATAGTGACTCTTCTTACCAGAAAACAAATCTTGCTCGTAGGACCAGAAACTGCATGGGATTCAACTCCATTTCAGACTGGGAAACAAACACTAGCTCACCTTACAAGAAACACACTCTGCTTTTGAGAAAAGAGCACTCTTCTACTCTACTGTGTTTCCTATGGGTTCGAACAGTGAGCTTGCTCAGTACAAAAGCACTGTGCTGCCTACACACAAGGCCATATCTAGTTCAATTCTGCTTAGGAAACTGACAAGAACAGTAGCTCCTCTTCAGTCCAATACACTGTACATGCTGGGAACAGACGCCAGTGATATTTGCCCTGTGTATGACAATGGGAGCGCAATAGTGACTCTTCTTACCAGAAAACAACTCTTGCTCATAGGACCAGAAACTGCATGTGATTTAACTCCATTTAGGACTTAGAAACAAACACTAGCTCGCCTTACAAGAAACACACTCTACTTTTGAGAAAAGAGCACTCTTCTACTCTACTGTGTTTCCTATGAGGTCCGAACAGTGAGCTTGCTCAGAACAAAAGAACTGTGCTTCCTCCACACATGGGCCAAATCTAGTTCAACTCTGCTTAGTAAACTGACAAGAACAGTAGCTCCTCTTCAGTCCAATACACTGTACTTGATGGGAACAGACGCGAGACCTATTTGCAATGTGTGTGGCATTGGGAGGGCAATAGTGACTTTCCTTACCAGAAAACAACTCTTGCTCGTAGGACCAAAAACTGCATGTGATTCAACTCCATTTACGACTGGGAAACAAATGCTAGCTCGCCTTACAAGAAACACACTCTGCTTTTGAGAAAAGAGCACTCTTCTACTCTATGGTTTTCCTATAGGGCCAGAACAGTGAGCCTGCTCAGAACAAAAGAACTGTGCTTCCTACACACACGGCCATATCTAGTTCAATTCTGCTTAGGAAACTGACAAGAACAGTAGATCCTCTTCAGTTCCATACAATGTACTTGCTGGGAACAGACGCCAGTGCTATTTGCCCTATGTATGAAAATGGGAGCGCAATAGTGACTCTACTTACCAGAAAACAACTCTTGCTCGTAGGACCAGAAACTACATGTGATTCAACTCCATTTAGGACTGGGAAACAAACGCTAGCTCGCCTTACAAGAAACACACTCTGCTTTTGAGAAAAGAGCACTCTTCTACTCTACTGTGTTTCCTATGGGTTCAAACAGTGAGCTTGCTCAGTACAAAAGCACTGTGCTTCCTACACACACGGCCATATCTAGTTCAATTCTGCTTAGGAAACTGACAAGAACAGTAGATCCTCTTCAGTCCAATACACTGTACAAGCTGGGAACAGACGCCAGTGCTATTTGCCCTGTGTATGGCAATGGAAGCGCAATAGTGACTCTTCTTACCAGAAAACAACTCTTGCTCGTAGGACCAGAAACTGCATGTGATTCAACTCCATTTAGGACTGGGAAACAAACGCTAGATCGCCTTCCAAGAAACACACTCTGCTTCTGAGAAAAGAGCACTCTTCTACTCTACTGTGTTTCCTATGGGGTCCGAAAAGTGAGCTTGCTCAGAACAAAAGAACTGTGCTTCCTACACACACGGCCATATCTAGTTCAATTCTGCTTAGAAACCTGACAAGAACAGTAGATCCTCTTCAGTCCAATACACTGTACATGCTGGGAACAGACGCCAGTGATATTTGCCCTGTGTATGACAATGGGAGCGCAATAGTGACTCTTCTTACCAGAAAACAACTCTTGCTCATAGGACCAGAAACTGCATGTGATTTAACTCCATTTAGGACTTAGAAACAAACACTAGCTCGCCTTACAAGAAACACACTCTACTTTTGAGAAAAGAGCACTCTTCTACTCTACTGTGTTTCCTAAGTGGTCAGAACAGTGAGCTTGCTCAGAACACAAGAACTGTGCTTCCTACACACATGGGCCATATCTAGTTCAACTCTGCTTAGGAAACTGACAAGAACAGTAGCTCCTCTTCAGTCCAATACACTGTACTTGATGGGAACAGACGCGAGTCCTATTTGCACTGTGTGTGGCAATGGGAGGGCAATAGTGACTTTCCTTACCAGAAAACAACTCTTGCTCGTAGGATCAAAAACTGCATGTGATTCAACTCCATTTAGGATTGGGAAACAAACGCTAGCTAGCCTTACAAGGAACACACTCTGCTTTTGAGAAAAGAGCACTCTTCTATTCTATGGGTTTCCTATAGGTCCAGAACAGTGAGCATGCTCAGAACAAAAGAACTGTGCTTCCTACACACACGGCCATATCTAGTTCAATTCTGCTTAGGAAACTGACAAGAACAGTAGATCCTCTTCAGTTCCATACACTGTACTTGCTGGGAACAGACGCCAGTGCTATTTGCCCTGTGTATGACAATGGGAGCGCAATAGTGACTCTTCTTACCAGAAAACAACTCTTGCTCGTAGGACCAGAAACTACATGTGATTCAACTCCATTTAGAACTGGGAAACAAACGCTAGCTCGCCTTAAAAGAAACACACTCTGCTTTTGAGAAAAGAGCACTCTTCTACTCTACTGTGTTTCCTATGGGGTCCGAACAGTGAGCTTGCTCAGAACAAAAGAACTGTGCTTCCTACACACACGGGCCATTTCTAGTTCAACTCCGCTTAGGAAACTGACAAGAACAGTAGCACCTATTCAGTCCAATACACTGTACTTGCTGGGAACAGAGGCGAGTGCTATTTGCACTGTGTTTGGCAATGGGAGCGCAATAGTGACTTTCCTTACCAGAAAAAAGCTCTTGTTCATAGGACCAGAAATTGCATGTGATTCAACTCCATTTAGTACTGGGAAACAAACGCTAGCTCTCCTTACATGAAACACCCTCTGCTTTTGAGAAAAGAGCATTCTTCTACTCTACTGTGTTTCCTATGGGGTCCGAACAGTGAGCTTGCTCAGAACAAAAGAACTGTGCTTCCTACATACACGGCCATATCTAGTTCAATTCTGCTTAGGAACCTGACAAGAACAGTAGATCTTCTTCAGTCCAATACACTGTACTTGCTGGGAACAGACGCCAGTGCTATTTGTCCTGTGTATGGCAATGGTAGCGCAATAGTGACTCTTCTTACCATAAAACAACTCTTGCTCATAGAACCAGAAACTGCATGTGATTCAACTCCATTTAGGACTGGGAAACAAACGCTAGCTCGCCTTAAAAGAAACACACTCTGCTTTTGAGAAAAGAGCACTCTTCTACTCTACTGTGTTTCCTATGTGGTCCGAACAGTGAGCTTGCTCAGAACAAAAGAACTGTTCTTCCTACACACAGGGGCCATATCTAGTTCAACTCTGCTTTAGAAACTGACAAGACCAGTAGCTCCTCTTAGGTCCAATACACTGTACTTGATGGGAACAGACGCGAGTCCTATTTGCACTGTGTGTGGCAATGGGAGGGCAAGAGTGACTTTCCTTACCAGAAAACAACTCTTGCTGGTAGGACCAAAAACTGCATGTGATTCAACTCCATTTAGTACTGGGAAACAAATGCTAGCTCGCCTTACAAGAAACACACTCTGCTTTTGAGAAAAGAGCACTCTTCTACTCTATGGGTTTCCTATAGGGCCAGAACAGTGAGCATGCTCAGAACAAAGGAACTTTGCTTCTTACACACACGGCCATATCTAGTTCAATTCTGCTTAGGAAACTGACAAGAACAGTAGATTCTCTTCAGTCCAATACACTGTACAAGCTGGGAACAGACGCCAGTGCTATTTGCCCTGTGTATGGCAATGGAATCACAATAGTGACTCTTCTTACCAGAAAACAACTCTTGCTCGTAGGACCAGAAATTGCATGTGATTCCATTCCATTTAGGACTGGGAAACAAACGCTAGCTCGCCGTACAAGAAACACACTCTGCTTTTGAGAAAAGAGCACTCTTCTACTCTACTGTGTTTCCTATGGGTTCGAACAGTGAGCTTGCTCAGAACAAAAGAACTGTGCTTCCTACACACGGGCAATATCTAGTTCAACTCTGCTTAGGAAACTGACAAGGATAGTAGCTCCTCTTCATCCGATACACTGTATTTGCTGGGAACAGACGCGAGTGATATTTGCACTGTGTATGGCAATGGGAGCGGAATAGTGACTTTCCTTACCAGAAAACCACTCTTGTTCATAGGACCAGAAACTGCATGTGATTCAACTCCATTTAGGACTAGGAAACAAACGCTAGCTCGCCTTACAAGAAACACACTCTGCTTTTGAGAAAAGAGCACTCTTCTACTCTACTGTGTTTCTTACTGGACCAGAACAGTGAGCTTGCTCAGAACAAAAGAACTGTGCTTCCTACACACACGGGCCATATCTAGTTAACTCTGCTTAGGAAACTGACAAGAACAGTAGCTCCTCTTAAGTCCGATACACTGTACTTGCTGGGAACAGAGGCGAGTGCTATTTGCACTGTGTTTGGCAATGGGAGCACAACAGTGACTTTCCTTACCAGAAAACAACTCTTGCTCGTAGATCCAGAAACTGCATGTGATTCAACTCCATTTAGGAGTGGGAAACAAATCCTAGCTCGCCTTACAAGAAACACACTCTGCTTTTGAGAAAAGAGCACTCTTCTACTCTACTGTGTTTCCTATGGGGACCGAAAAGTGAGCTTGCTCAGAACAAAAGAAATGTGCTTCCTACACACACGGCCATATCTAGTTCAATTCTGCTTAGGAACCTGACAAGAACAGTAGATCCTCTTCAGTCCAATACACTGTACTTGCTGGCAACAGACGCGAGTGCTATTTGTCCTGAGTATGGCAATGGCAGCGCAATAGTGACTCTTCTTTCCATAAAACAACTCTTGCTCGTAGGACCAGAAACTGCATGTGATTCAACTCCATTTAGGACTGGGAAACAAATGCTAGCTCGCCTTACAAGAAACAAACTCTGCTTTAGAAAAAAGAGCACTCTTCTACTCTACTGTGTTTCTTATGGGTTCGAACAGTGAGCTTGCTCAGTACAAAAGAACTGTGCTTCCTACACACACGGCCATATCTAGTTCAATTCTGCTTAGGATACTGAAAAGAACAGTAGCTCCTCTTCAGTCCAATACACTGTACATGCTGGGAACAGACGCCAGTGTTATTTGCCCTGTGTATGAAAATGGGAGCACAATAGTGACTCTTCTCACCAGAAAACAACTCTTGCTCGTAGGACCAGAAACTGCATGGGATTCAACTCCTTTTATGACTGGGAAACAAATGCTAGCTCGCCTTACAAGAAACACACTCTGCTTTTGAGAAAAGAGCACTCTTCTACTCTACTGTGTTTACTATGGGTTCGAACAGTGAGCTTGCTCAGAACAAAAGAACTGTGATTCCTACACATACGGCCATATCCTGTTCACTTCTACTTAGAAAACTGACAAGAACAGTAGCTCCTCTTCAGTCCAATACACTGTACATGCTGGGAACAGACGCCAGTGCTATTTGCCCTGTGTATGACAATGGGAGCGCAATAGTGACTCTTCTTACCAGAAAAAAATTCTTGCTCGTAAGACCAGAAACTGCATGTGATTCAACTCCATTTAGGACTGGGAAACAAACGCTAGCTTGCCTTACAAATAAAACACTCTGCTTTTGAGAAAAGAGCACTCTTCTACTCTACTGTGTTTCCTATGGTGTCCAAACAGTGAGCTTGCTCAGAACAAACGAACTGTGCTTAATACACACACGGCCATATCTAGTTCAACTCTGCTTAGGAAACTGACAAGAACAGTAGCTCCTCTTCAGTCCAATACACTGTACTTGCTGGGAACAGACGCGAGTGCTATTTGCACTGTATATGGCAATGGGAGCACAATAGTGACTCTTCTTACCAGAAAAAAACTCTTGCTCGTAGGACCAGAAACTGCATGGGATTCAACTCCATTTCAGACTGGGAAACAAACGCTAGCTCACCTTACAAGAAACACACTCTGCTTTTGAGAAAAGAGCACTCTTCTACTCTACTGTGTTTCCTATGGGTTCGAACAGTGAGCTTGCTCAGTACAAAAGCACTGTGCTGCCTACACACAAGGCCATATCTAGTTCAATTCTGCTTAGGAAACTGACAAGAACAGTAGCTCCTCTTCAGTCCAATACACTGTACATGCTGGGAACAGACGCCAGTGATATTTGCCCTGTGTATGACAATGGGAGCGCAATAGTGACTCTTCTTACCAGAAAACAACTCTTGCTCATAGGACCAGAAACTGCATGTGATTTAACTCCATTTAGGACTTAGAAACAAACACTAGCTCGCCTTACAAGAAACACACTCTACTTTTGAGAAAAGAGCACTCTTCTACTCTACTGTGTTTCCTATGAGGTCCGAACAGTGAGCTTGCTCGGAACAAAAGAACTGTGCTTCCTCCACACATGGGCCAAATCTAGTTCAACTCTGCTTAGTAAACTGACAAGAACAGTAGCTCCTCTTCAGTCCAATACACTGTACTTGATGGGAACAGACGCGAGACCTATTTGCAATGTGTGTGGCATTGGGAGGGCAATAGTGACTTTCCTTACCAGAAAACAACTCTTGCTCGTAGGACCAAAAACTGCATGTGATTCAACTCCATTTACGACTGCGAAACAAATGCTAGCTCGCCTTACAAGAAACACACTCTGCTTTTGAGAAAAGAGCACTCTTCTACTCTATGGTTTTCCTATAGGGCCAGAACAGTGAGCCTGCTCAGAACAAAAGAACTGTGCTTCCTACACACACGGCCATATCTAGTTCAATTCTGCTTAGGAAACTGACAAGAACAGTAGATCCTCTTCAGTTCCATACAATGTACTTGCTGGGAACAGACGCCAGTGCTATTTGCCCTATGTATGAAAATGGGAGCGCAATAGTGACTCTACTTACCAGAAAACAACTCTTGCTCGTAGGACCAGAAACTACATGTGATTCAACTCCATTTAGGACTGGGAAACAAACGCTAGCTCGCCTTACAAGAAACACACTCTGCTTTTGAGAAAAGAGCACTCTTCTACTCTACTGTGTTTCCTATGGGTTCAAACAGTGAGCTTGCTCAGTACAAAAGCACTGTGCTTCCTACACACACGGCCATATCTAGTTCAATTCTGCTTAGGAAACTGACAAGAACAGTAGATCCTCTTCAGTCCAATACACTGTACAAGCTGGGAACAGACGCCAGTGCTATTTGCCCTGTGTATGGCAATGGAAGCGCAATAGTGACTCTTCTTACCAGAAAACAACTCTTGCTCGTAGGACCAGAAACTGCATGTGATTCAACTCCATTTAGGACTGGGAAACAAACGCTAGATCGCCTTCCAAGAAACACACTCTGCTTCTGAGAAAAGAGCACTCTTCTACTCTACTGTGTTTCCTATGGGGTCCGAAAAGTGAGCTTGCTCAGAACAAAAGAACTGTGCTTCCTACACACACGGCCATATCTAGTTCAATTCTGCTTAGAAACCTGACAAGAACAGTAGATCCTCTTCAGTCCAATACACTGTACTTGCTGGGAACAGACGCGAGTGCTATTTGTCCTGTGTATGGCAATGGCAGCGCAATAGTGACTCTTCTTTCCATAAAACAACTCTAGCTCGTAGGACCAGAAACTGCATGTGATTCAACTCCATTTAGGACTGGGAAACAAATGCTAGCTCGCCTTACAAGAAGCACACTCTGCTTTAGAGAAAAGAGCACTCTTCTACTCTTCTGTGTTTCCTATAGGGCCAGAACAGTGAGCTTGCTCAGAACAAAAGAACTGTGCTTCCTACACACGGGCCAGATCTAGTTCATCTCTGCTTAGGAAACTGACAAGAACAGTAGCTCCTATTCAGTCCAATACACTGTACTTGCTGGGAACAGTCGCGAGTGCTATTTGCAATGTTTTTGGCATTTGGAGCTCAATAGTGACTCTTCTTACCAGAAAACAACTCTTGCTCGTAGGATCAAAAACTGCCTGTGACTCAACTCCATTTAGGACTGGGAAACAAACGCGAACTCGCCTTACAAATATAACACTCTGCTTTAGAGAAAAGAGCACTCTTCTACTCTACTCTGTTTCTTATGGGGTCCAAACAGTGAGCTTGCTCAGAACATAAGAACTGTGCTTCCTACACACACGGGCCATATCTAGTTCAACTCTGCTTAGAAAACTGACAAGAACAGTAGCTCCTCTTCAGTCCAATACACTGTAATTGCTGGGAACAGACGCGAGTGCTATTTGCACTGTGTATGGCAATGGGAGTGCAATAGTGACTTTCCTTACCAGAAAACAACTCTTGCTCGTAGGACCAGAAACTGCATGTGATTCAACTCCATTTAGGACTGGGAAACAAACGCAAGCTTACCTTACAAGAAACACATTCTGCTTTTGAGAAAACAGCACTCTTCTACTCTACTGTGTTTCCTATATGGACAGAACAGTGAGCTTGGTCAGAACAAAAGAACTGTGCTTCCTACAAACACGGCCATATCTAGTTCAATTCTGCTTAGGAAACTGACAACAACAGTAGATCCTCTTCAGTCCAATACACTGTACATGCTGGGAACTGACGCCAGTGCTACTTGCACTGTGTATGAAAATGGGAGCACAATAGTGACTCTTCTTACCAGAAAACAACTCTTGCTCGTAGGACCAGAAACTGCATGTGATTGAACTCCATTTAGGACTCGGAAACAAATGCTAGCTTGCCTTACAAGAAACACACTGTGCTTTTGAGAAAAGGGCACTCTTCTACTCTTCTGTGTTTCTTATGGGTTCGAACAGTGAGCTTGCTCAGTACAAAAGAACTGTGCTTCCTACACACAAGGCCATATCTAGTTCAATTCTGCTTAGTATACTGAAAAGAACAGTAGCTCCTCTTCAGTCCAATACACTGTACATGCTGGGAACAGACGCCAGTGTTATTTGCCCTGTGTATGAAAATGGGAGCGCAATAGTGACTCTTCTCACCAGAAAACAACTCTTGCTCGTAGGACCAGAAACTGCATGGGATTCAACTCCTTTTATGACTGGGAAACAAATGGTAGCTAGCCTTACAAGAAAAACACTCTGCTTTTGAGAAAAGAGCACTCTTCTACTCTACTGTGTTTACTATGGGTTAAAACAGTAAGCTTGCTCAGAACAAAAGAACTGTGATTCCTACACACACGGGCATATCCTGTTCAATTCTAATTAGAAAACTGACAAGAACAGTAGCTCCTCTTCAGTCCAATACACTGTACATGCTGGGAACAGACGCCAGTCCTATTTGCCCTGTGTATGACAATGGGAGCGCAATAGTGACTCTTCTTACCAGAAAAAAAATTCTTGCTCGTAGGACCAGAAACTGCATGTGATTCAAATCCATTTAGGACTGGGAAACAAACGCTCGCTTGCCTTACAAATAAAACACTCTGCTTTTGAGAAAAGAGCACTCTTCTACTCTACTGTGTTTTCTATGAGGTCCAAACAGTGTGCTTGCTCAGAACAAAAGACCTGTTCTTCCTACACACAGGTGCCATATCTAGTTCAACTCTGCTTAGGAAACTGACAAGAACAGTAGCTCCTCTTAAGTCCAATACACTGTGCTTGCTGGGAACAGACGCCAGTGCTATTTGCACTGTGTATGGCAATGGGAGCACAATAGTGACTCTTCTTACCAGAAACCAAATCTTGCTCATAGGACCAGAAACTGCATGTGATTGAACTCCATTTACGACTGGGAAACAAATGCTAGCTCGCCTTACAAGAAACACATTCTGCTTTTGAGAAAAGATCACTCTTCTACTCTACTGTGTTTCCTATGGGTTCGAACAGTGAGCTTGCTCAGTACAAAAGCACTGTGCTTCCTACACACAAGGCCATATCTAGTTCAATTCTGCTTAAGAAACTGACAAGAACAGTAGTTCCTCTTCAGTCCAATACACTGTACATGCTGGGAACAGACGCCAGTGATATTTGCCCTGTGTATGACAATGGGAGCGCAACAGTGACTTTCCTTACCAGAAAACAATTCTTGCTCGTAGGACCAGAAACTGCATGTGATTCAACTCCATTTAGGACTGGGAAACAAACGCTAGCTCGCCTTACAAGAAACACACTCTTCTTTTGAGAAAAGATCACTCTTCTACTCTACTGTGTTTCCTATGGGGTCCAAACAGTGAGCTTGCTCAGAACAAAGAACTGTGCTTCCTACACACACGGACCATATCTATTTCAACTCTGCTTAGGAAACTGATGGGAACAGTAGCTCCTCTTCAGTCCGATACACTGTACTTGCTGGAAACAGACGCGAGTGCTATTTGTCCTGTGTATGGCAATGACAGCGCAATAGTGACTCTCCTTACCAGAAAACAACTCTTGCTCGTAGGAACACAAACTGCATGTGATTCAACGCCATTTAGGACTGGGAAACAAATGCTAGCTCACCTTACAAGAAACACACTCTGCTTCTGAGAAAAGAGCACTCTTCTACTCTACTGTGTTTCCTATGGTGTCCAAACAGTGAGCTTGCTCAGAACAAAGAACTGTGCTTCCTACACACATGGACCATATCTAGTTCAACTCTGCTTAGGAAACTGACAAGAACAGTAGCTCCTCTTCAGTCCGATACACTGTACTTGCTGGGAACAGACGCGAGTGCTATTTGCACTGTGTATGGCAAAGGGAGCACAATAGTGACTTTCCTTACCAGAAAACAACTCTTGCTCGTAGGACCAGAAACTGCATGTGACTCAACTCCATTTAGGACTGGGAAACATATGATAGATTGCCTTAAAAAAAACACACTCTGCTTTTGAGAAAAGAGCACTCTTCTACTCTACTGTGTTTCCTATGGGGTCCGAACAGTGAGCTTGCTCAGAACAAAAGAACTGTGCTTCCTACACACACGGCCATATCTAGTTCAATTCTGCTTAGGAACCTGACAAGAACAGTAGATCCTCTTCAGTCCTATACACTGTACTTGCTGCGAACAGACGCCAGTGCTATTTGTCCTGTGTATGGCAATGGCAGCACAATAGTGACTATTCTTACCATAAAACAACTCTTGCTCGTAGGACAGAAACTGCATGTGATTCCACTCCATTTAGGACTGGGAAACAAATGCTAGCTCGCCTTACAAGAAACACACTGTGCTTTAGAGAAAAGATCACTCTTCTACTCTACTGTGTTTCCTATGGGGTCCAAACAGTGTGCTTGCTCAGAACATAAGAACTGTGCTTCCTACACACAAGGACCATATGTAGTTCAACTCTGCTTAGGAAACTGACAAGAACAGTAGCTCCTATTCAGTCCAATACACTGTGCTTCCTTGGAACAGACGCGAGTGCTATTTGCCCTGTGTATGGCAAAGGGAGCACAATAGTGACTTTCCATACCAGAAAACAACTCTTGCTCGTAGGACCAGAAACTGCATGTGACTCAACTCCATTTAGGACTGGGAAACAAATGATAGCTTGCCTTACAAAAAACACACTCTGCTTTTGAGAAAAGAGCACTCTTCTATTCTACTGTGTTTCCTATGGGGTCCAAACAGTGAGCTTGCTCAGAACAAAAGAACTGTGCTTCCTACACACACGGCCATATCTAGTTCAATTCTGCTTAGGAACCTGACAAGAACAGTAGATCCTCTTCAGTCCTATACACTGTACTTGCTGTGAACAGATGCCAGTGCTATTTGTCCTGTGTATGGCAATGGCAGCACAATAGTGACTATTCTTACCATAAAACAACTCTTGCTCGTAGGGCAGAAACTGCATGTGATTCCACTCCATTTAGGACTGGGAAACAAATGCTAGCTCGCCTTACAAGAAACACACTCTGCTTTAGAGAAAAGAGCACTCTTCTACTCTACTGTGTTTCCTATAGGGCCAGAACATTGAGCTTGCTCAGAACATAATAACTGTGCTTCCTACACACACAGGCCATATCTAGTTCAACTCTGCTTAGGAAACTGACAAGAACAGTAGCTCCTCTTCAGTCTGATACACTGTATTTGCTGAGAGCAGACGCGAGTGCTACTTGCATTGTGTACGGGAATTGGAGCACAATAGTGACTCGTCTTACCAGAAAACAACTCTTGCTCGTAGGACAAAAAACTACATGTGACTCAACTCCATTTAGGACTGGGAAACAAACGCTAGCTCGCCTTACAAGAAACACACTCTGCTTTTGAGAAAAGGGCACTCTTCTACTCTACTGTGTTTCCTATAGGGCCACAACAGTGAGCTTGCTCAGAACAAATGAACTGTGCTTCCTAGACACACGGGCCATATCTAGTTCAACTCTGCTTTTGGAGAATGACAAGAACAGTAGCTCCTCTTCAGTCCTATACACTGTATTGCTGGGAACAGACGCGAGTGCTATTTGCACTGTGTATGGCAATGAGAGCACAATAGTGGCTTTCATTACCAGAAAACAACTCTTGCTCGTAGGACCACACACTGCATGTGATTCAACGCCATTTAGGACTGGGAAACAAATGCTAGCTCGCCTTACAAGAAACACACTCTGCTTTTGAGAAAAGAGCACTCTTCTACTCTACTGTGTTTCTTATAGGACCAGAACAATGAGCTTGCTCAGAACATAAGAACTGTGCTTTCTACACACACGGTACTTATCTAGTTCAACTCTGCTTAGGAAACTGACAAGAACAGTAGCTCCTCTTCAGTCCGATACACTGTACTTGCTGGGAACAGACGCGAGTGCTATTTGCACTGTGTATGGCATTTGGGCCCAATAGTGACTTTCCTTACCAGAAAACAACTCTTGCTCGTAGGACCAGAAACTGCATGTGATTCAACTCCGTTTAGGACTGGGAAACAAATGCTAGCTCGCCTTACATGGAACACTCTCTGCTTTTGAGAAAAGAGCACTCTTCTTCTCTACTGTGTTTCCTGTGGGGTCCAAACAGTGAGCTTGCTCAGAACAAAGAACTGTGCTTCCTACACACATGGACCATATCTAGTTCAACTCTGCTTAGGAAACTGACAAGAACAGTAGCTCCTCTTCAGTCCGATAAACAGTACTTGCTGGGAACATACGCGAGTGCTATTTGCACTGTGTATGGCACAGGGAGCGCAATAGTGACTTTCCTTACCAGAAAACAACTCTTGCTCGTAGGACCACACACTGCATGTGATTCAACGCCATTTAGGACTGGGAAACAAATGATGGCTCGCCTTACAAGAAACACGCTCTGCTTCTGAGAAAAGAGCACTCTTCTACTCTACTGTGTTTCCTATGGGGCCAGAACAGTGATCTTGCTCAGAACAAAAGCACTGTGCTTCCTACACACACGGCCATATCTAGTTCAATTCTGCTTAATAACCTGACAAGAACAGTAGATCATCTTCAGTCCAATACACTGTACTTGCTGGGAACAGACGCCAGTGCTATTTGTCCTGTGTATGGCAATGGCAGCGCAATAGTGATTATTCTTACCATAAAACAACTCTTGCTCGTAGAACCAGAAGCTGCATGTGATTCCACTCCATTTAGGACTGGGAAACAAACGCTAGCTCGCCTTACAAGAAACACACTCTGCTTTTGAGAAAGAGCACTCTTCTACTCTATGGTGTTTCCTATTGGGTCCAAACAGTGAGCTTGCTCAGAACAAAAGAACTGGGCTTCCTACACACATGGACCATATCTAGTTCAACTCTGCTTAGGAAACTGACAAGAGCAGTAGCTCCTCTTCAGTCCAATACACTGTACTTGCTGGGAACAGACGCTAGTGCTATTTGCACTGTGTATGGCATTTGGAGCCCAATAGTGACTCTTCTTACCAGAAAACAACTATTGCTCGTAGGACCAAAAACTGCCTGTGACTCAACTCCATTTAGGACTGGGAAACAAACGCGAGCTCGCCTTACAAGAAACACACTCTGCTTTAGATGAAAGAGCACTCTTCTACTCTACTGTGTTTCCTATAGGGCCAGAAAAGTGAGCTTGCACAGAACAAAAGAACTGTGCTTCCTACACACACGGGCCATATCTAGTTCAACTCTGCTTAGGAAACTGACAAGAACATTAGCTCCTCTTCAGTCCGATACACTGTACTTGTTGAGAACAGATGCTAGTGCTATTTGCACTGTGAATGGCAATTGGAGCACAATAGTGACTCGTCTTACCAGAAAACAACTCTTGCTCGTAGGACAAAAAACTGAATGTGACTCAACTCCATTTAGGACTGGGAAACAAACTCTAGCTCGCCTTACAAGAAACACACTCTGCTTTTGAGAAAAGTGCAGTATTCTACTCTAATGTGTTTCCTATTGGGCCAGAACATTGAGCTTGCTCAGAAAAAAAGAACTGTGCTTCCTACACACACGGGCAATATCTAGTTTAACTCTGCTTAGGAAACTGAGAAGAACAGTAGCTCCTCTTCAGTCTGATACAGTGTACTTGCTGTGAACAGATGCCAGTGCTATTTGCACCATGTATGGCAATGGGAGCGCAATAGTAACTTTCCTTACCAGAAAACAACTCTTGCTTGTAGGACCAGAAACTGCATGTGATTCAACTCCACTTAGGACTGGGAAACAAACGCTAGCTCGCCTTACAAGAAACACACTCTGCTTTAGAGAAAAGAGCACTCTTCTACTCTACTGTGTTTCCTATTTGGTCCAAACAGAGAGCTTGCTCAGAACAAAAGAACTGTGCTTCCTACACACCCGGCCATATCTAGTTCAATTCTGATTAGGAACCTGACAAGAACAGTAGATCCTGTTCAGTCCAATACACTGTACTTGCTGCGAACAGACGCCAGTACTATTTGTCCTGTGTGTGGAAATGGCAGCACAATAGTGACTATTCTTACCATAAAACAACTCTTGCTCGTAGGACAGAAACTGCATGTGATTCAACTCCATTTAGGACTGGGAAACAAACGCTAGCTCGCCTTACCAGAAACACACTCTGCTTTAGAGAAAAGAGCACTCTTCTACTCTACTGTGTTTCCTATGGCTTCTAAACAGTGAGCTTGCTCAGAACAAAAGTACTGTGCTTCCTACACACAAGGACCATATGTAGTTCAACTCTGCTTAGGAAACTGACAAGAACAGTAGCTCCTATTCAGTCCAATACTCTGTACTTGCTGGGAAAAGACGCGAGTGCTATTTGCACTGTGTATGGCAATGGGAGCGCAATATTGACTTTCGTTACCAGAAAACAACTCTTGTTCGTAGGACCAGAAACTGCATGTGATTCAACTCCATTTAGGACTAAAAAACAAACGCTAGCTCGCCTTACAAGAACCACACTCTGCTTTTGAGAAAATGCACTCTTCTACTCTACTGTGTTTCCTATAGAGCCAGAACATTGAGCTTGCTCAGAACATAAGAACTGTGTTTCTACACACAGGGTCCTTATCTAGTTCAACTCTGCTTAGGAAACTGACAAGAACAGTAGCTCCTCTTCAGTCCGATACACTGTACTTGCTGGGAACAGACGCGAGTGCTATCTGCCCTGTGTATGGCAATGGGAGCGCAATAGTGACTTTCCTTACCAGAAAACAACTCTTGCTCCAAGGACCAGAAACTGCATGTGATTCAACTCCGTTTAGGACTGGGAAACAAATGCTAGCTCGCCTTACATGAAACACTCTCTGCTTTTGAGAAAAGAGCACTCTTCTACTCTACTGTGTTTCCTATGGGTTCCAAACAGTGAGCTTGCTCAGAACAAAGAACTGTGCTTCCTACACACATGGACCATATCTAGTTCAACTCTGCTTAGGAAACTGACAAGAACAGTAGCTCCTCTTCAGTCCGATACACTGTACTTGCTGGGAACAGACGCGAGTGCTATTTGCACTGTGTATGGCAAAGGGAGCGAAATAGTGACTTTCCTTACCAGAAAACAACTCTTGCTCGTAGGACCAGAAACTGCATGTGATTCAACTCCATTTAGGACTGGGAAAAAAATGATAGCTTGCCTTACAAAAAACACACTCTGCTTTTGAGAAAAGAGCACTCTTCTACTGTACTGTGTTTCCTATGGGGTCCGAACAGTGAGCTTGCTCAGAACAAAAGAACTGTGGTTCCTACACACACGTCCATATCTAGTTCAATTCTGCTTAAGAACCTGACAAGAACAGTAGCTCCTCTTCAGTCCAATACACTGTACTTGCTGCGAACAGACGCCAGTGCTATTTGTCCTGTGTATGGCAATGGCAGCACAATAGTGACTATACTTACCATAAAACAACTCTTGCTCGTAGGACAGAAACTGCATGTGATTCCACTCCATTTAGGACTGGGAAACAAACGCTAGCTCGCCTTACATGAAACACTCTCTGCTTTTGAGAAAAGAGCACTCTTCTTCTCTACTGTGTTTCCTATGGGGTCCAAACAGTGAGCTTGCTCAGAACAAAGAACTGTGCTTCCTACACACATGGACCATATCTAGTTCAACTCTTCTTAGGAAACTGACAAGAAGAGTAGCTCCTCTTCAGTCCAATACACTGTACTTGCGGGCAAGATATGCGAGTGCTATTTGCACTGTGTATGGTAATTGGAGCACAATAGTGACTCGTCTTACCAGAAAACAACTCTTGCTGGTAGGACAAAAACTGCATGTGACTCAACTCCATTTAGGTCTGGGAAACAAATGCTAGCTCGCCTCACAAGAAACACACTCTGCTTTAGAGAAAAGAGCACTCTTCTACTCTACTGTGTTTCCTATGGGGTCCGAACAGTGAGCTTTCTCAGAACAAAAGAACTGTGCTTCCTACACACACAGCCATATATAGTTCAATTCTGCTTAGGAACCTGACAAGAACAGTAGCTCCTCTTCAGTCCAATATACTGTACTGCTGGGAACAGATGCCAGTGCTATTTGTCCTGTGTATGACAATGGCAGCGCAATAGTGACTATTCTTATCATAAAACAACTCTTGCTCGTAGGACCAGAAACTGCATGTGATTCAACTCCATTTAGGACTGGGAAACAAACGCTAGCTCGCCTTACAAGAAACACAATCTGCTTTAGAGAAAAGAGCACTCTTCTACTCTACTGTGTTTCCATTAGGGCCAGAACAGTGAGCTTGCTCAGAACAAAAGAACTGTGCTTCCTACACACGGGCCATATCTAGTTCAACTCTGCTTAGGAAACTGACAAGAACATTAGCTCCTCTTCAGTCCGATACACTGTACTTGCTGGGAACAGATGCGAGTGCTATTTGCACTGTGTATGGCAATGGGAGCGCAATAGTAACTTTACTTACCATAAAACAACTCTTGCTCGTAGGACAGAAACTGCATGTGATTCAACTCCATTTAGGACTGGGAAACAAATGCTAGCTCGCCTTACAAGAAACACACTCTGATTTAGAGAAAAGAGCACTCTTCTACTCTACTGTGTTTCCTATGGGGTCCAAAGAGTGAGCTTGCTCAGAACAAAAGAACTGTGCTTCCTACACACAAGGACCATATGTAGTTCAACTCTGCTTAGGAAACTGACAAGAACAGTAGCTCCTACTCAGTCCAATACACTGTGCTTGCTGGGAACAGACGCGAGTGCTATTTGCACTGTGTATGGCATTTGGAGCGCAATAGTGACTCTTCTTACCAGAAAACAACTCTTGCTCATAGGACCAAAAACTGCCTGTGACTCAACTCCATTTAGGACTGGGAAACAAACGCGAGCTCGCCTTACAAGAAACACACTCTGCTTTAGAGAAAAGAGCACTCTTCTACTCTACTGTGTTTCCTATAGGGCCAGAACATTGAGCTTGCTCAGAACATAATAACTGTGCTTCCTACACACACAGGCCATATCTAGTTCAAATCTGCTTAGGAAACTGACAAGAACAGTAGCTCCTCTTCAGTCTGATACATTGTACTTGCTGAGAGCAGACGCGAGTGTTACTTGCATTGTGTACGGGAATTGGAGCACAATAGTGACTCGTCTTACCAGAAAACAAGTCTTGCTCGTAGGACAAAAAACTACATGTGACTCAACTCCATTTAGGACTGGGAAACAAACGCTAGCTCGCCTTACAAGAAACACACTCTGCTTTTGAGAAAAGGGCACTCTTCTACTATACTGTGTTTCCTATAGGGCCAGAACAGTGAGCTTGCTCAGAACAAATGAACTGTGCTTCCTAGACACACGGGCCATATCTAGTTCAACTCTGCTTAGGAGACTGACAAGAACAGTAGCTCCTCTTCAGTCCTATACACTGTACTTGCTGGGAACAGACGCGAGTGCTATTTGCACTGTGTATGGCAATGAGAGCACAATAGTGGCTTTCCTTACCAGAAAACAACTCTTGCTCGTAGGACCACACACTGCATGTGATTCAACGCCATTTAGGACTGGGATAAAAATGCTAGCTCGCCTTACAAGAAACACACTCTGCTTTTGAGAAAAGAACACTCTTCTACTCTACTGTGTTTCTTATACGACCAGAACAGTGAGCTTGCTCAGAACATAAGAACTGTGCTTTCTACACACACGGTCCTTATCTAGTTCAACTCTGCTTAGGAAACTGACAAGAACAGTAGCTCCTCTTCAGTCCAATACACTGTACTTGCTGGGAACAGACGCGAGTGCTATTTGCACTGTGTATGGCAATGGGAGAGCAATAGTGACTTTCCTTACCAGAAAACAACTCTTGCTTGTAGGACCAGAAAATGCATGTGATTCAACTGCATTTAGGACTGGGAAACAAACGCTAGCTCGCCTTACAAGAAACACACTCTTCTTTTGAGAAAAGAGCACTCTTCTACTCTACTGTGTTTCCTATGGGGTCCAAACAGTGAGCTTGCTCAGAACAAAGAACTGTGCTTCCTACACTCACGGACCATATCTAGTTCATCTCTGCTTAGGAAAGTGATAAGAACAGTAGCTCCTCTTCAGTCCGATACACTGTACTTGCTGGAAACAGACGCGAGTGCTATTTGCACTGTGTATGGCAATGACAGCGCAATAGTGACTCTCCTTACCAGAAAACAACTCTTGCTCATAGGAACACAAACTGCATGTGATTCAACGCCATTTAGGACTGGGAAACAAATGCTAGCTCGCCTTACAAGAAACACACTCTGCTTCTGAGAAAAGAGCACTCTTCTACTCTACTGTGTTTCCTACGGGGTCCAAACAGTGAGCTTGCTCAGAACAAAGAACTGTGCTTCCTACACACACGGCCATATCTAGTTCAATTCTGCTTAGGAAACTGACAAGAAGAGTAGCTCCTCTTCAGTCCGATACACTGTACTTGCTGCGAAGATACGCGAGTGCTATTTGCACTGTGTATGGCAAAGGGAGTGCAATAGTGACTTTCCTTACCAGAAAACAACTCTTGCTCATAGGACCACACACTGCATGTGATTCAACGCCATTTAGGACTGGGAAACAAATGCTAGCTTGCCTTACAAGAAACACGCTCTGCTTCTGAGAAAAGAGCACTCTTCTACTCTACTGTGTTTCCTATGGGGTCCAAACAGTGAGCTTCCTCAGAACAAAAGAACTGTGCTTCCTACACACATCGACCATATCTAGTTCAACTCTGCTTAGGAAACTGACAAGAACAGTAGCTCCTCTTCAGTCCAATACACTGTACTTGCGGGCAAGATATGCGAGTGCTATTTGCACTGTGTATGGTAATTGGAGCACAATAGTGACTCGTCTTACCAGAAAACAACTCTTGCTCGTAGGACAAAAACTGCATGTGACTCAACTCCATTTAGGTCTGGGAAACAAATGCTAGCTCGCGTTACAAGAAACACACTCTGCTTTAGAGAAAAGAACACTCTTCTACTCTACTGTGTTTCCTATGGGGTCCGAACAGTGAGCTTTCTCAGAACAAAAGAACTGTGCTTCCTACACACACAGCCATATATAGTTCAATTCTGCTTAGGAACCTGACAAGAACAGTAGCTCCTCTTCAGTCCAATATACTGTACTGCTGGGAACAGATGCCAGTGCTATTTGTCCTGTGTATGACAATGGCAGCGCAATAGTGACTATTCTTATCATAAAACAACTCTTGCTCGTAGGACCAGAAACTGCATGTGATTCAACTCCATTTAGGACTGGGAAACAAACGCTAGCTCACCTTACAAGAAACACAATCTGCTTTAGAGAAAAGAGCACTCTTCTACTCTACTGTGTTTCCTATGGGGTCCAAAGAGTGAGCTTGCTCAGAACAAAAGAACTGTGCTTCCTACACACAAGGACCATATGTAGTTCAACTCTGCTTAGGAAACTGACAAGAACAGTAGCTCCTATTCAGTCCAATACACTGTTCTTGCTGGGAACAGACGCGAGTGCTATTTGCACTGTGTATGGCATTTGGAGCGCAATAGTGACTCTTCTTACCAGAAAACAACTCTTGCTCATAGGACCAAAAACTGCCTGTGACTCAACTCCTTTTAGGACTGGGAAACAAACGCTAGCTCGCCTTACAAGAAACACACTCTGCTTTAGAGAAAAGAGCACTCTTCTACTCTACTGTGTTTCCTATAGGGCCAGAACATTGAGCTTGCTCAGAACATAATAACTGTGCTTCCTACACACATAGGCCATATCTAGTTCAACTCTGCTTAGGAAACTGACAAGAACAGTAGCTCCTCTTCAGTCTGATACATTGTACTTGCTGAGAGCAGACGCGAGTGCTACTTGCATTGTGTACGGGAATTGGAGCACAATAGTGACTCGTCTTACCAGAAAACAACTCTTGCTCGTAGGACAAAAAACTACATGTGACTCAACTCCATTTAGGACTGGGAAACAAACGCTAGCTCGCCTTACAAGAAACACACTCTGCTTTTGAGAAAAGGGCACTCTTCTACTATACTGTGTTTCCTATAGGGCCAGAACAGTGAGCTTGCTCAGAACAAATGAACTGTGCTTCCTAGACACACGGGCCATGTCTAGTTCAACTCTGCTTAGGAGACTGACAAGAACAGTAGCTCCTCTTCAGTCCTATACACTGTACTTGCTGGGAACAGACGCGAGTGCTATTTGCACTGTGTATGGCAATGAGAGCACAATAGTGGTTTTCCTTACCAGAAAACAACTCTTGCTCGTAGGACCACACACTGCATGTGATTCAACGCCATTTAGGACTGGGATAAAAATGCTGGCTCGCCTTACAAGAAACACACTCTGCTTTTGAGAAAAGAGCACTCTTCTACTCTACTGTGTTTCTTATACGACCAGAACAGTGAGCTTGCTCAGAACATAAGAACTGTGCTTTCTACACACACGGTCCTTATCTAGTTCAACTCTGCTTAGGAAACTGACAAGAACAGTAGCTCCTCTTCAGTCCAATACACTGTACTTGCTGGGAACAGACGCGAGTGCTATTTGCACTGTGTATGGCAATGGGAGAGCAATAGTGACTTTCCTTACCAGAAAACAACTCTTGCTTGTAGGACCAGAAACTGCATGTGATTCAACTCCATTTAGGACTGGGAAACAAACGCTAGCTCGCCTTACAAGAAACACACTCTTCTTTTGAGAAAAGAGCACTCTTCTACTCTACTGTGTTTCCTATGGGGTCCAAACAGTGAGCTTGCTCAGAACAAAGAACTGTGCTTCCTACACACACGGAGCATATCTAGTTCAACTCTGCTTAGGAACTGATAAGAACAGTAGCTCCTCTTCAGTCCGATACACTGTACTTGCTGGAAACAGACGCGAGTGCTATTTGCACTGTGTATGGCAATGACAGCGCAATAGTGACTCTCCTTACCAGAAAACAACTCTTGCTCATAGGAACACAAACTGCATGTGATTCAACGCCATTTAGGACTGGTAAACAAATGCTAGCTCGCCTTACAAGAAACACACTCTGCTTCTGAGAAAAGAGCACTCTTCTACTCTACTGTGTTTCCTATGGTGTCCAAACAGTGAGCTTGCTCAGAACAAAGAACTGTGCTTCCTACACACATGGACCATATCTAGTTCAACTCTGCTTAGGAAACTGACAAGAACAGTAGCTCCTCTTCAGTCCGATACACTGTACTTGCTGGGAACAGACGCGAGTGCTATTGGCACTGTGTATGGCAAAGGGAGCACAATAGTGACTTTCCTTACCAGAAAACAACTCTTGCTCGTAGGACCAGAAACTGCATGTGACTCAACTCCATTTTGGACTGGGAAACAAATGATAGCTTGCCTTAAAAAAAACACACTCTGCTTTTGAGAAAAGAGCACTCTTCTACTCTACTGTGTTTCCTATGGGGTCCAAACAGTGAGCTTTCTCAGAACAAAAGAACTGTGCTTCCTACACACACAGCCATATATAGTTCAATTCTGCTTAGGAACCTGACAAGAACAGTAGCTCCTCTTCAGTCCAATATACTGTACTGCTGGGAACAGATGCCAGTGCTATTTGTCCTGTGTATGACAATGGCAGCGCAATAGTGACTATTCTTATCATAAAACAACTCTTGCTCGTAGGACCAGAAACTGCATGTGATTCAACTCCATTTAGGACTGGGAAACAAACGCTAGCTCGCCTTACGAGAAACACAATCTGCTTTAGAGAAAAGAGCACTCTTCTACTCTACTGTGTTTCCATTAGGGCCAGAACAGTGAGCTTGCTCAGAACAAAAGAACTGTGCTTTCTACACACACGGTCCTTATCTAGTTCAACTCTGCTTAGGAAACTGACAAGAACAGTAGCTCCTCTTCAGTCCGATACACTGTACTTGCTGGGAAGAGACGCCAGTGCTATTTGCACTGTGTATGGCATTTGGGGCGCAATAGTGACTTTCCTTACCAGAAAACAACTCTTGCTCGTAGGACCAGAAACTGCATGTGATTCAACTCCCTTTAGTACTGGGAAACAAATGCTAGCTCGCCTTACATGAAACACTCTCTGCTTTTGAGAAAAGAGCACTCTTCTTCTCTACTGTGTTTCCTGTGGGGTCCAAACAGTGAGCTTGCTCAGAACAAAGAACTGTGCTTCCTAAACACATGGACCATATCTACTTCAACTCTGCTTAGGAAACTGACAAGAAGAGTAGCTCCTCTTCAGTCCGATACACAGTACTTGCTGGGAACATACGCGAGTGCTATTTGCACTGTGTATGGCAAAGGGAGTGCAATAGTGACTTTCCTTACCAGAAAACAACTCTTGCTAGTAGGACCACACACTGCATGTGATTCAACGCCATTTAGGACTGGGAAACAAATGCTAGCTCGCCTTACAAGAAACACGCTCTGCTTCTGAGAAAAGAGCACTCTTCTACTCTACTGTGTTTCCAATTGGGCCAGAACAGTGAGCTTGCTCAGAACATAAGAACTGTGCTTTCTACACACACGGTCCTTATCTAGTTCAACTCTGCTTAGGAAACTGACAAGAACAGTAGCTCCTCTTCAGTCCGATACACTGTAATTGCTGGGAACAGACGCGAGTGCTATTTGCACTGTGTATGGCAATGGGAGCGCAATAGTTACTTTCCTTACCAGAAAACAACTCTTGCTCGTAGGACAAGAAATTGCATGTGATTCAACTCCACTTAGGACTGGGAAACAAACGCTAGCTCGCCTTACAGGAAACACACTTTGCTTTTGAGAAAAGAGCACTCTTCTACTCTACTGTGTTTCCTAGGGGTCCGAAAAGTGATCTTGCTCAGAACAAAAACACTGTGCTTCCTACACACACGGGCCATATCTAGTTCAACTCTGCTTAGGAAACTGACAAGAACAGTAGCTCCTCTTCAGTCCGATACAGTGTACTTGCTGGGAACAGATGCCAGTGCTATTTGCACTGTGTATGGCAATGGGAGCGCAATAGTAACTTTCCTTACCAGAAAACAACTCTTGCTTGTAGGACCAGAAACTGCATGTGATTCAGCTCCATTTAGGACTGGGAAACAAACGCTAGCTCGCCTTACAAGAAACACACTCTGCTTTAGAGAAAAGAGCACTCTTCTACTCTACTGTGTTTCCTATGGGGTCCAAACAGAGAGCTTGCTCAGAACAAAAGATCTGTGCTTCCTGCACACCCGGCCATATCTAGTTCAATTCTGCTTAGGAACCTGACAAGAACAGTAGATCCTGTTCAGTCCAATACACTGTACTTGCTGCGAACAGACGCCAGTACTATTTGTCCTGTGTATGGAAATGGCAGCACAATAGTGACTATTCTTACCATAAAACAACTCTTGCTCGTAGGACAGAAACTGCATGTGATTCAACTCCATTTAGGACTGGGAAACAAACGCTAGCTCGCCTTACCAGAAACACACTCTGCTTTAGAGAAAAGAGCACTCTTCTACTCTACTGTGTTTCCTATGGCTTCCAAACAGTGAGCTTGCTCAGAACAAAAGTACTGTGCTTCCTACACACAAGGACCATATGTAGTTCAACTCTGCTTAGGAAACTGACAAGAACAGTAGCTCCTATTCAGTTCAATACACTGTACTTGCTGGGAAAAGACGCGAGTGCTATTTGCACTGTGTATGGCAATGGGAGCGCAATAGTGACTTTAGTTACCAGAAAACAACTGTTGTTCGTAGGACCAGAAACTGCATGTGATTCAACTCCGTTTAGGACTAAAAAACAAACGCTAGCTCGCCTTACAAGAACCATGCTCTGCTTTTGAGAAAATGCACTCTTCTACTCTACTGTGTTTCATATAGAGCCAGAACAGTGAGCTTGCTCAGAACATAAGAACTGTGTTTCTACACACACGGTCCTTATCTAGTTCAACTCTGCTTAGGAAAATGACAAGAACAGTAGCTCCTCTTCAGTCCGATACACTGTACTTGCTGGGAACAGACGCGAGTGCTATTTGCACTGTGTATGGCAATGGGAGCGCAATAGTGACTTTCCTTACCAAAAAACAACTCTTGCTCCAAGGACCAGAAACTGCATGTGATTCAACGCCATTTAGGACTGGGAAACAAATGCTAGCTTGCCTTACAAGAAACAGGCTCTGCTTCTGAGAAAAGAGCACTCTTCTACTCTACTGTGTTTCCTATGGGGTCCAAACAGTGAGCTTCCTCAGAACAAAAGAACTGTGCTTCCTACACACATCGACCATATCTAGTTCAACTCTGCTTAGGAAACTGACAAGAACAGTAGCTCCTCTTCAGTCCAATACACTGTACTTGTGGGTAAAATATGCGAGGGCTATTTGCACTGTGTATGGTAATTGGGGCACAATAGTGACTCGTCTTACCAGAAAACAACTCTTGCTCGTAGGACAAAAACTGCATGTGACTCAACTCCATTTAGGTCTGGGAAACAAATGCTAGCTCGCCTTACAAGAAACACACTCTGCTTTAGAGAAAAGAGCACTCTTCTACTCTACGGTGTTTCCTATGGGGTCCGAACAGTGAGCTTTCTCAGAACAAAAGAACTGTGCTTCCTACACACACAGCCATATATAGTTCAATTCTGCTTAGGAAACTGACAAGAACAGTAGCTCCTCTTCAGTCCAATATACTGTACTGCTGGGAACAGATGCCAGTGCTATTTGTCCTGTGTATGACAATGGCAGCGCAATAGTGACTATTCTTATCATAAAACAACTCTTGCTCGTAGGACCAGAAACTGCATGTGATTCAACTCCATTTAGGACTGGGAAACAAACGCTAGTTCGCCTTACAATAAACACACTCTGCTTTTGAGAAAAGAGCACTCTTCTACTCTACTGTTTTTCCATTAGGGCCAGAACAGTGAGCTTGCTCAGAACAAAAGAACTGTGCTTCCTACACACGGGCCATATCTAGTTCAACTCTGCTTAGGAAACTGACAAGAACATTAGCTCCTCTTCAGTCCGATACACTGTACTTGCTGGGAACAGACACCAGTGCTATTTGCACTGTGTATGGCAATGGGAGCGCAATAGTGACTTTCCTTACCATAAAACAACTCTTGCTCGTAGGACAG